>NC_063057.1:8235613-8350613 GCF_018812025.1 Megalobrama amblycephala | reverse complement strand
TTTGTTTACTGCAATAAAGAAACAGCCTCTGGAAAATGTTCTTTTCTCTGAAAACAATATATAGAGATTTTCCTTTTTTCAATCAGAGGTGATTAAACAAGTTGTATTTCCGAGTAAATGTCAATTTGATGAAAGTCCCTGGCACAGGGCATGAGCGAGGGAAATGTTAGACCATCAGGAGAACTGCAGCCTGTGGGAAATGGCGAGTTATTAAGGCAAGATTAATATCTACTAATGACTGCTGTCACCAGTGGAGCGCCAGAGAGAGGCACATATTCAGCATTATCAGACAAATCTATTGATGTTTTTCCACAGTCATACTGTGTTTTTGCATTTGTGTCCTCATTACCTTGCCTGCAACTAAATAATATCTATAGCTAATTAGCGATAATTACACCTGTGAAGAATTTCTCAGATTTGCGTGCATAAATTCTCCTAATGGTAGGATTAGAGAGCCATTTCATGCATGGATGTTTTCACAGCACGCTCCCTGCGTACTGCTAAATTTGGGGCGCCACACAAATAGCTTGTGAATACTAATGTCTGCTGCACTTATAATAGTAGCTCATGCGCCCTCTGAGTGACACCACAGTTGTTTGTTTTGTTGTGTTTTTTTTTTCTTCTCAAAGATGAAGTCTTGAAAAGACTGAACTGAAATGACAGGCAAAATAATACAACAAAACCCTATGTACGAGCATAATTCAAAACCTACTGAAATGTCTCAGATTTAGCTGAATGTATCTAACTCATTTCTACTAGACTTATTTGCCCTATATAATATAGATAATATTAGAGAGAAGAAAGTGAAATGTCCTCCCGGCAAGATGAAAGCGGATTGAAAGTGTAACCTACTTTGAGGTTAGCCAGCTTGTTCACATTACTTAAAAAACTCATGTAACTACATGAACTTAATTTAACTGAGTTGTTTCTACTAAAAATTAGTATTGTCAGCTTTACTTAATAAGTGTTTGTTCTGTCAACTTAACATTGAACATGATTAAAACACACAAATTAATGCTAACATGAATAACTGGGCAGTGGTTCTGTAGTTCCCAGCATGCTTTGCAAGAGACTGCATTAAAGAATTAAAGTGTTATTTTTTGTTTGTTTTTTTCAGTAAAGGGAAAGATGTTGTTAGTTTATGTTAGTGTTTAAAAGGGGATATTTCAAATCCAGTGTTTGGAAGTTAGTCAGCCGAGTCCAACGACAAATGTCTAACCAATCAGCATGACGGTGGGGGGGCATATGACGGTCAACAGCGGTCGGGCAGCGGTTCAAGACCGACTAAGAGCAGGGTGGTTAGAACTGGAGTGTGTGTGTGTTTTGGAGGCGGAGCAATGAAGAGAGGGGTGTGATTGTTTGGGTTGATTGCAAATATCAACAATGTCCAACAGCGTAGTTCAAATACCACTTACTGCACCTTTAATGTTCAGTTATGTTGAACATTTAGAGGAGTTTCTGTAATGTTTTATATTTGGTTACCAGAGTGGGGCCTGTGTTTAGGCTGTGAGCACTCATATATGCATGTTTATAGGATGAAATTCCTGCTTTCATTTAAGTGGAGTTTGTTCAACAAGTTATTTTTTTGTGTGTGTATTTTGTAGAACAAATAGTTAATTTAATAAGGTAAATTACATCAATAAATATGTTCACCTTACATAATACATTTTTATAAATTAAACAACACATAAATATTATGTAACAGTGAAAAATGCAAATGATTTGTATTTACTCAAAGAAATTTTGACAGCTTTACTTGAATTTCTTTTGTTCATACAACTAAATAGTTATTTGTACAAAATACTCAATATAGTTGCATGGAACCACTTGACGCTGCTTTCTTTTAGTATATAATTTATTACAATTTTATTTATTTTATGCTTATTAGAGAACTGTGTCATTAGCTTAGCATCATGCTAATGGCAAACTCTATTGCAATCAATTGTGTGTCGAGTTTCCTGTGTGCTTTTTGTATTGCTACCTTTATAAAGAACAACTCTTTTTTATTATTATTTTTTTTTTTTTTTTTTCTTCAAGACTGGTCCCAGCATTTTAAAGTCAATAACATAAAAAGGTAGACTGGTCACATTTTAATTGGAAAAGTAAGACAGATTTATTCTCGTCTAATTGCTAGTTGGTCAAACTAGTTCTTAAGAAACGTCTTAACAGAGGCTCCTTTATTTATCTTAGCTGGTCTCCTATTCTGGGCAAGCTGGTTTTTAAGTGGTTTAGCTGGGTGGACAGCTGGTCTTTCAGCCTGACCAGCTAAAAAGTGCCCTAAAACCAGCAACCAAATCAACCTAACCAGGCTGGGAGAGCACAGTGAAGAGTATACAACAAAACAAAAGCATGTGGTCTCAAAGTTAGATTCAAACAAGTTTGAAAGTTATCAGTGTTTGCAACAAGCCAGTTCCTTTCACTCACAGTTGGTGCTTGGTGACTGTTAAATCTGGGCGCTGAAGTGAACAAGAAGAAATTCAATATAATCACAGGATTAGCTAATTAATTACATAATCGAATAGAGATGAGAGCTTGGCAATAATCTTCCATATTGTATCATAATAACAGAATCGTGACTGAACATCAGGCAAGCGGCGGTCAAATCCACCGTCTCAGAGGAGGAAGTTGCTGACACATCATCGGTCTCTATTACTGAGGCCAGAATGCGTATCCCTCCGCAGGACAAACCATCATCACCATCATCACCTACATCTGGCTCTCTGCCCACCACCCGAGGGAGGGAAACAATACGCCGTATTGTAGTTTATTACTCCCCGTTTGTAACAGACATCCTCTGTTCTCACTTCTCATTATGCAAGCCGTTTCCTCACCTGCGGACATTTTTGTCCATTTGGTTTCATTATGAAAGGAGGTTTATCAGCTTGCAGCCCTATTTTCACTGTTTAATGGCTTGGAAAAACAGACACACAAACACACTTCCACTGGAGGATAAGATGAAACAATCATTTTGCGGGCGATCATTCTGTTATCCCATTTGCTTTCCATCACATCATTCAGGCTCAGGTAAAAGACAGTGGGGAATAATTTATGCCTTTGTTGATTTATGGTTAGTGCTAATACATAATGCAGTAATATTCAAAGGCAAGAGTTCAAAACACCAGAGGCCTGGACTAGATGGACAATATGTCGTTCAATTACATAAAGTCATTCATGCTGCACAGATCATCATCTTCTGCATTAACAATGTTTTGTGTCATAGGATACGCTACAGTGTGCCTGGTTTGTCACGTTACAAAACTAAAAAACTGTAACTGTAAAAAAACTGAAAACTAAAAACCAGTAATAATAATAATAAAAAAATCTTAATAGAATAATAAAATAATAATTAATAGACAAATAAACAAACATTATTATTATTATTATTATTATTAAATCTGTCCATAATAAAACTTTTTATCTATCTATCTATCTATCTATCTATCTATCTATCTATTTATCTATCTATCTATCTATCTATCTATCTATCTATCTATCTATCTATCTATCTATCTATCATATAATTTATCCATCCATAGTATTCATCCATCCATTATATCATTCATCCATTCATTGTATCATCCATCCATCCATCCATCCATCCATCATATCACCCATCCATCGGTCCATCCATCTTATCATCCATTGTATCATCCATCCATCCATCGCATCCAACCATCTTATCATCCATCCATCCATCCATCCATCCATCCATCCATCCATCCATCCATCGCATCATCCATCAAGCCATCCATCATCCATCCATCCATCCATCCATCCATCCATCCATCCATCCATCCATCCATCCATCATATCTCCACTGTATCCATCCATCCATCCATCCATCCATCAATCCATCATATCATCTATTGCATCAATCTATCCCTCCATCCCTCCATCCATCCATCCATCATATCATCTATTGCATCCATATATCTATCCATCCATCCATCCATCCATCCATGCATCCATCATATCATCTATTGCATCCATCTATCCCTCCATCCATCCATCATATCACCCATCCATCGGTCCATCCATCTTATCATCCATTGTATCATCCATCCATCCATCCATCGCATCCAACCATCTTATCATCCATCCATCCATCCATCAAGCCATCCTATCCATCCATCCATCCATCGCATCCAACCATCTTATCATCCATCCATCCATCCATCCATCCATCCATCCATCCATCCATCCATCCATCCATCCATCATATCCCCATTGTATCCATCCATCCATCCATCCATCCATCCATCCATCCATCGCATCCAACATCTTATCATCCATCCATCCATCCATCCATCCATCAAGCCATCCTATCCATCCATCCATCCATCCATCCATCCATCCATCCATTCATCATATCTCCATTGTATCCATCCATCCATCCATCCATCAATCCATCATATCATCTATTGCATCCATCTATTCCTCCATCCCTCCATCCATCCATCCATCCATCCATCATATCATCTATTGCATCCATATATCTATCCATCCATCCATCCATCCATGCATCCATCATATCATCTATTGCATCCATCTATCCCTCCATCCATCCATCATATCACCCATCCATCGGTCCATCCATCTTATCATCCATTGTATCATCCATCCATCCATCCATCCATCGCATCCAACCATCTTATCATCCATCCATCCATCCATCAAGCCATCCTATCCATCCATCCATCCATCCATCCATCCATCATATCCCCATTGTATCCATCCATCCATCCATCCATCCATCGCATCCAACATCTTATCATCCATCCATCCATCCATCCATCCATCAAGCCATCCTATCCATCCATCCATCCATCCATCCATTCATCATATCTCCATTGTATCCATCCATCCATCCATCCATCCATCAATCCATCCATCAATCCATCATATCATCTATTGCATCCATCTATTCCTCCATCCCTCCATCCATCCATCATCCATCCATCTATCACATCCAACCATCTTATCATCCATCCATCCATCAAGCCATCCATCAAGCCATCCTATCCATCCATCCATCCATCCATCCATCCATCATATCTCCATTGTATCCATCCATCCATCCATCAATCCATCATATCATCTATTGCATCCATCTATCCCTCCATCCATCTATCCCTCCATCCATCCATCCATCCATCATCCATCCATGCATCCATCATATCATCTATTGCATCCATCTATTCCTCCATCCATCCATCCATGCATCCATCATCTATTGCATCCATCTATCCCTCCATCCATCCCTCCCTCCCTCCATCCATCATCCATCCATCCATCCATCCATCCATCCATCCATCTGTCATATACATCCATTGTATCCATCTATCATATCATCCATCTATCGTATTAATCTATCGTATTATCCATCCATCCATCCATCCATCCATCCGTCCATCCCTCGCTATATCTTTGTCTATGTATCTCTTTAACTTTTTGTCATGTACTCTTCTCTTGTGATCTCTTCCCCTTCTCTCTTCAAAAGCAAACGAATGGAGAGTAAATCAACACAGACAAGCAGCACAGCACAATTCACCAATCCCGCGAGTGCCCTGATCAAACACACAGCGTGTAATCACAGAAATACACACGTCATTCTCAAATGAGCAATCAGCAAGTGCCTTTCCATCACAAAAGCTTAATGACGAATGAGGATATTACATATTTATACAAGAGAAAAGCAAGTAAGAATTTATTCACAGCTTAAGCCAATAAACAGTCCCATCACACTGTAGTTAGAGGGAAAACAAGCGGCTTTTCATCCCTCCTGATGTTACAGTGAGAAGATCATCGCTTTGATTTTCTGATTATGATGCCTACAAGCAGAAAGAAGTCTTTTTGAATTAGAGTTTGACATTAAAAAAATGTCAAGGCTGTGAAAGAGCACCAAAAAGGCAAGAAAAAACACTGTAAATATGCCATGGGCTATGGAGGCGCAGCAGTATCGCACATTTAATTACAATGAACATTTGTATGTACTTCAAACGCAAGCCGTTTCGCCTGCAATTATCTGCCAACTAGTTTCAGGCCAACACTGCTCAATTTGATGAGATCACGGTTTTACACAAGCATTTGCTTTAGCCAAAAAAAAACACTAAGAAAAGCAGCCAACACATCTCTCAAATTGTCATTCATTGAAGACTTTTGTTACTGATATTCTTCTGTTCCTTGCATATCATTGACTCATCTTCTCATTTTCTCAGTTTTCTGCTAAACTATGAATCAATCTTTGAGTCGTGATCTTCTTCAAATAAGTTTTATTGGTTTTCTTTTTCAGCTTTCCTTTGTTCTTTCATGCTCTCTCTCTTCATTTAATCTCCCACTCTGTGATAGGCACACTAGGGAGGGGGGAAAGGCGTTGATTTGGCTGCTTTGTTTTTGTAGGAGTTGGGGGTATGTTGGGTTCTGGTCCGTGGCCCGGCTCCCAGAGCTAGAGCTCTTGCCTTACACCTGCAGGCCCAGGAGGAAACCCTACCCACCTGGTGGCTTTGTGGGCCACTTCCTGTGGTCGAGGCAGGCTGGGGGAAGTCATTAGCTTCTCCCCGTGGTGAACTTTTAATTCAGTACAGCTCACCGCAGAGAGCTCCCATCTAGAACAGAAATAAGCCAGAAATAGCGAGCTTACAGAACTGTTGACTGCAGACAACCTCCAAAACCACAACAATAAAGATGCAACAAACCACTGCAAAAATGGGGCCGTTGCATAAACCACTTAGACTAGTCTTAAAAGTTAAGATACAAATTTTTTTCTTGAAGAGTTGTCTTCATTTTTTTAAAGTTTGTTACATAAAAAGGTAAACTGGCGTAATTGGAACTGGAAAAATAACATTGTTTACCCCTTGGTAAACTGAAAGTTGGTCAAACTAGATCTTAAGAGACAGTCTATATCATGCAACTGGCCCATGGGGCCAGTTACATAAACATAGCCATTATGTTAAGACAGTGTCTTAAGATCTAGTATGACCCACTAGCAGTTAGTCAAAGGGCATTCAATACTTTTCAGTATCAAATTAGGCAAATCTATGTTTTTAGGGAAAAAACTTAAACAAGTTATGAACAGTCTAAAAGAAAAAGCATTGTTGGCTAACTGGTAAGACTAGACTTAGCGGTTTATGCAACTGGCCCCTGGTCTCAGACTTAGATGGCATGAATAGAACATGTAGATCATCTGCAGTATAAATCGAACTAAAATTGTCACTGCAGATAAAGTGTAAATGTGACCCAGTGCCTCAGGCTTTCTCACAAGGAATATTCCTAGAACATCAAGTCATGTGTGACCAACCTCAATAAATGACCATCTATGCAATTCAACAATCGCACTTTTCTGAAGTTTTAGAATACGAACGAAGTGTGGAGGGTTGTGACCCTACGGACCTTAAGCTACAAACAAGGGTTAAACTGGAATTTTGAAGAAGGGAAAAGGGTAAAATCCAGTTATGTGAGATGTGACACAACCCCCTAAAAAGCCACATTAATTGTATGGAACAATTACCAATACTGGATGGATGGATGGATAAGGTTATACAGTTTGTTATACAGTAAACTGTCATTATACAAAAGCATTGCCACAGAATATCATGACTGACCAGTCAGAATCAAGAGTGCCACATAAAAAGCTCCATAAATGCCACTGTCAGTCTGTATATATCACACAATTTGCTATCGCATTCACACACCCAGACGCATTTGCAAGCGCTTTAAGATGCATGTGCGCACACTTCAGAGACACCTAGCTTACCAGCAAAGCACAAACACAGCCGCTGGCGGAGTCTCACATCTTAGCAGTGTTCTCTAGTGTGCAAGCCTGGATCCTTTCTCAGAGTGCCCAGCCAGGCTATGATACGGTTGGCATGCAAAAGATAGCTCTCTCCCCACAGGCTAAGGCTGACCTCTGTCAGAATATAAAATAATGAAGCCAGATTGTGAGAAAAAAAAAAAAAATGTGTTAGAGACAAAAAATTAGAACAACTGCTGCATAAGTGCTGCTGCTCTCAAAGCAATGCCTCTGCTGCTGTATGCATGCTGATGAGTGAGAGAGATCAAACTAACACTCAACAGACAAAAACATGCCTGGTGCATTAGACTGTTTTCACACTGGGCTTGATTGCTGGGTTCATACACTTGAGGTTGAACACAGTCTGCCATATATCTGTTATAGAAAATTATATCCATGAGTAAGTAGATAAATAGGTAGGTAGGAAAGTAAGTAAGGTAAATAGGTAGGAGAGTAAGTAAGAAGGTAAATAAGTAAATACATTAGAATAAAATAATACATTAAATATACTGTCACTGTTTTCACTTGTTTGCTTGATTATTTGATGAAAATCAGCCAAAAAAATCAACCAATCAACCAACCAATCAACCAACCAACCGACCGACCGACCGACCGACCAACCAGAATGAAATAATAAATTAAATATCAACCAACCAATAAACCAACGAATCGATCGACCGACCGACCAACCAACCAACCAACCACCCAACCAGAATGAAATAATAAATTAAATATACTATTTTCCACTTTTTTTTTTACTTGGTTAGCTTATGAACTGCTTTTTCTGTCATTTGAGGTTGACAACCCCAGTCTCCATTCACAATTTTCATTATTTTGGGTGAACTGCTCCTTTAATTTAGAGTTTAAGGCAGCCTTAGATCACCACTGAAGCTAAAAGTTAAAGACAGACACTTATCCGCTCCTAAAATGTCAGATTTTATAACACGCTGATCAGCGTCCTTCACAGTTCGCTTGAGAGTTCAGAACACTTGTTACGGCTCTCAACCACAAATGACAAATGAGAGCTGGTGGTGGAGATTTTTAATTTTCAAAACAGTCAGACCCAATAAATTACATTCTGTGTCAAACATTCAACATTCTGACACTGGATGCTGCATCAGCAATGCTTAAAAACAACTCAAGATCTGCATAAATCTTTACAAGCATTTTCTCCAACGGGTGTCTTCTAAACCTAACGTCAAGCTACAAAACTCCAAGATATTCCATGCAATTGGCTGTGAACGTGTAGATCATCTGCAGTATAAAATGAACTAAAATTGTCACTGCGGATAAAGTGTAAATGTGACCCAGTGCCTCAGGCTTTCTCACAAGGAGTATTCCTAGAACATCAAGTCATGTGTGACCAACCTCAATAAATGACCATCTATGTCATTCAGCAATAGCGCTTTTAGCGGTTTCAGAATATGAATGTGGAGGGTTGTGACTCTATAAACCTTAAGCTACAAACAAGGTTTAAACTGGGATTTTGAAAAAGGGGAAACAGGAAAATCCAGTTGTGTAAAATGTGAATTGCCTGTAACTCCCTAAAAAGCCACATTAACTGTATGCAACAATTACCAATAATGGATGGATGGATGGATGGATGGATGGATGGATGGATGGATGGATGGATGGATGGATGGATGGATGGATGGATGGATGGATGGATGCTCTAGCACTGTAATTCAGTACAGTAAAGCATTCTTAAAAACATTAAAAAACTTAAATAACTCAAAATTCAAGGTTATGAGGTTATGTTTATCCATTTGCAAATCAGTAGGGACAAGCTGTGTGAAACAAGCTGTGCCAGGTTTAATAAACTAAATCGCATCTATGTCGCTTTGATAAAGAGGAAGATTACAGAAAGAAAGAGTCTAATTTATGTCTTAAATATATCAAGGTTAACTATCATTCTAGATCCTTATGGATTGAGCTCAAATTAAATTGAACATCATTGCTTGAATCCAAAAGTGTATCCAGGTATGTTTGTGCATTAAAATCAGCAACTCACATACTGTCTATACAGGCATCTACCTTTCTTCCACTTTCAATTGTTGAAATGTACAAACTGTACAAATGTAATTCAGGATAGGCAGATAATAACATGCACAGCCTGAACACTCCGTGCTCCACCCTTCAGAGCGAGTAGCAATTCCTTTTTGTCCAGGATATAGAATGAAAATTGCTGTTCAGGGGTGTAGAAATAAGGACACCGACACAAATCTCACAGAGAACCAATGCTGGGTCCCAGAGGCTGAGCAGATGGGCATTTTATACCTGAGAGCAGTGAGGAGATTCATGTACACGAAAAAAGAAATGGAAACAGAGTCTGTCACAGTAGTACAAACAATACTTTGTGTGTTTGTGTGATTTTAGACAGGACAGCTCTCTTGCAGCTCTCGCCACAGGCACACATTCAGCCTACTTTCCAACACACACCACCTGCCACACTTTGAAGTGTGTGTATGGAAGGGGAAAGTCTGCTGGGAGAATGAGCTTCGTTAAAATTGCATCCTCCCTGAATGCATTATGGGTAGAACTGGAGCTCTAAGGTCGACCTGAATGTGGCACATATTGAAGCATGTACAGATATAAATCCATCCAGAGAGCATTGTCTGTCTTTACACCTGCTCTGACCTCTGAACTCAATCTGCGGGATCATCATTAACTACACGGCCAACTTCTCATTAATTAAATCCCACAAAGTCCATATGACAGAACAAGGTTCAGCTAGTCTAGCCGCGGAGTGTCTGCTCAGGAGAGAAACCATTTTTAGCATGGAAATGCTATTCTTAGCCATAGGTGTGTTAGTAGGTCATTCCGCAGCCTGTGTGGATCTGATTTTGTACAGACACACAACAACAAACGACTAACAGTTCCAGACCCCATTAATAAATGCACCAGCAGAAACAAGCATAGCTGCAATATTTATAAGAGCAAGCACAAACTAATGGGCCATTAATTAGAAAATATGGAACAGGACTTTGGAGGGGGGGATCATGCGACACTTTTGCTCTGTTCCAAAACCTACTGAACTACCACATAGACTTACAAAGTCTTTTCTTACGCTTAATTATACTGTCTGCTAAAACTACTTATTTTAGCCAAATTTTAAGGCAAATTATACATAATTATATATAATGCATTGTGACAAGCACTGTAAAAAATATATGATATATATATGATATACTGTATATTCAAGCTAAAACCATGATATAGATAGATGATATAGAACCGTGATTATAGATGGATGGATGGATGGATGGATGGATGGATGGATGGATGGATGGATGGATGGATGGATGGATGGATAGATGGATGGATGGATGGATGGAAGGATTGATGGATGGATGGATAAATGGAAACCGTGATTCTGAAATGGATGGATGGATGGATGGATGGATGGAAACCCTGATTATGGATGGATGGATGGATGGATGGATGGATGGATGGATGGATGGATGGATGGATGGATGGATGGATGGATGGATGGATGGATGGAAACCGTGATTATGGATGGATGGATGGAAACCATGATAGATAGATAGATAGATAGATAGATAGATAGATAGATAGATAGATAGATAGATAGATAGATAGATAGATAGATAGATAGATGGAAAACGTGATTATGGATAGATGAATGGAAACCGTGATTATAGATGGATGGATGGATGGATGGATGGATGGATGGATGGATGGATGGATGGATGGATGGATGGATGGATGGATGGATGGATGGATGGATAAATGGAAACCGTGATTCCGAAATGGATGGATGGATGGATGGATGGAATAGATGATATGATGGATGGATGGATGGATGGATGGATGGATGGATGGAATAGATGATATGATGGATGGATGGATGGATGGATGGATGGATGGATGGATGGATGGATGGATGGATGCATGGATGCATGGATGCATGGATGGATGGATGGATAAATGGAAACCGTGATTCCGAAATGGATGGATGGATGGATGGATGGAAACCGTGATTATGGAGGGATGGATGGAAACCGTGATTCCAAAATGGATGGATGGATGGATGGATGGATGGATGGATGGATGGATGGATGGATGGATGGATAAATGGAAACCGTGATTCCGAAATGGATGGATGGATGGATGGATGGATAAATGGAAACCGTGATTCCGAAATGGATGGATGGATGGATGGATGGATGGATGGATGCATGGATGCATGGATGCATGGATGCATGGATGCATGGATGGATGGATGGAAACCGTGATTCCAAAATGGATGGATGGATGGATGGATGGATGGATGGATGGATGGAAACCGTGATTATGGAGGGATGAATGGAAACCGTGATTATGGATGGATGGATGGATGGAAACCTTGATTACAGATGGATGGATGGATGAATGGATGGATGATGGATGGATGGAAACCCTGATTATGGATGGATGGATGGAAACCATGATAGATAGATAGATAGATAGATAGATAGATAGATAGATAGATAGATAGATAGATAGATAGATAGATAGATAGATAGATAGATAGATAGATAGATAGATAGATAGATAGATAGATAGATAGATATGATATGTGGTGATAGGTAGATGAATGGATGGAAAACGTGATTATGGATAGATGAATGAAACCGTGATTATAGATGGATGGATGGATGGATGGAAACCTTGATTACAGATGGATGGATGGATGAATGGATGGATGATGGATGGATGGAAACCCTGATTATGGATGGATGGATGGAAACCATGATAGATAGATAGATAGATAGATAGATAGATAGATAGATAGATAGATAGATAGATAGATAGATAGATAGATAGATAGATAGATAGATAGATAGATATGATATGTGGTGATAGATAGATGAATGGATGGAAAACGTGATTATGGATAGATGAATGAAACCGTGATTATAGATGGATGGATGGATGGATGGATGGATGGATGGATGGATGGATGGATGGATGGATGGATGGATGGATGGATGAATGGATGGATAAATGGAAACCGTGATTCCGAAATGGATGGATGGATGGATGGATGGATGGAAACCGTGATTCCGAAATGGATGGATGGATGGATGGATGGATGGATGGATGGATGGATGGATGGATGGATGGATGGATGGATGGATGGAAACCGTGATTCCAAAATGGATGGATGGATGTATGGATGGAAACCGTGATTATGGAGGGATGAATGGAAACCGTGATTATGGATGGATGGATGGATGGATGGATGGATGGATGGAAACCGTGATTATGGATGGATGGATGGATGGATGGAAACCATGATAGATAGAGAGATAGATAGATGTTTACAGGACAGTGTGATGAATACAAACACACACACACACACACACACACACACACACAACAGGTTTTCACATAAATATATTCATGACATTAGATGTGAAAAAATCATCTCTAAAGAGTAAACATCATAAACAAATGTTTAATTTCCCAGAGGATCCCCCTTCCTCATATTCTTTTTTAGTATTGAGTACACATCTGCCATGCTAATGCGAGAACACTGCACTAACTCCACTAGCTGTGATTTCCACTGAGAACTACTAACAAAATAATACATATGAATAATAGACCTCCATAATCAGGCCTGAACATCGACCTTGAATCAAGAGTGATCTTGTGAAGATCCTTTCAGAAAATAGAAAAAAAATAATAATCCTACATGTGTTTTTAAAACTCATTTTTAAACATGAAAATTAATAAGCATCAAAGAGGGGGGAAATGGTTAGCAAAGTTATGCAAGATAGGAACTCTTTTTCCTTCTTCACATGAGCAGAAACACTGAAAAGCACTAGCCATCAGAGAGAGATCAGTGCTTACAGAGGTAATGAAAGAGAAACGCGGCATCATCTGGAGATATTTCACTCCATTAAATAAAGACCAAGCTAAATGTGACATTCATTATAAACGAATGGTGTTAAATGAAGTTGTTAAATGATTGATCAAATTCTATAATTATTGTTAATGAATATAAAACAATAATTTATGGGCTGGTCTAATGATGTGATTTTTGTGATATAAATACCCTATCCTCAGAACTCTTACAAACTAGTGAAAAACAACCTTGTCTTACTCTAATTCAGATAAAAATTCACATAACTATTGTTCCATCCCTAGTTCTTGTTTGTTTAGCTGGCTCTTGTTTATCTCAGGGGTCTGGGACTTTACACTCACACTATTGCATGAATGCATAAAGTTTATTTACTGGTGCCGCTTCACACTGGAGTAGTTTGTTTTCTTTCTTTGTATGTATTGTTTATCTCTGACTTGTTTTACACACATTAAAAAAGGGCATATTTGGATACAATCCCATCAAATTTTCACACACTGTTGGAGGTTTGTGCCAGCATTGTTGGCTCCTGCAACCTGTTTGGTACATTGCACAGGTACCTGGCAGGATACTACCACTGTATACTATTACTGTGTGCAGTTTGTTGCATGGCTGTGGAGGAATTTTTTTTGGCCCCTGAGGCCGTCACAGGTTTGGGCTCATCATCTGAAGTCCTCCTGTTTGCTGACTCTTGTGTTTGTTTCATCACTCCAGCAGACATTAGTAAAGCACACATGCTGATCGATACTGTCCCTCTAGACTTTTCTATTGACTCAGGCTCTGTTATTTCATGTCTGTATAATATAATGTTTTTATACTGTTTGGTCAACTTGTTTTGTGTAGATCTACTTTTCTTTTTTGTGAAGCACCTCGGACACCAGACAAGACTTGCATACTTTTTTTTTTCTTTTTTTTTTTTTTAATAATGTAAAATTCATAGGAAAAATAATAATTAAATCAATTTCAGAAGTTTTCTTTTAATAATAATAATAATTCCTTACATTTATATAGCGCTTTTTCTGGGCACTCAAAGCGCTTTACATATTGAAGGGGGAATCTCCTCAACCACCACCAATGTGCAGCATCCACCTGGATGATGCGACGGCAGCCATATTGCGCCAGAACGCCCACCACACACCACACACCAGCTTATTGGTGGAGAGGAGACAAAGTGATGAAGCCAATCAGTGTATGGGGATGATTAGGAGGCCATGATGGACAGAGGCCAATGGGCAAATTTGGCCAGGATGTCAGGGTTACACCCCTACTCTTTTCGAAGGACATCCTGGGATTTTTAACGACCACAGAGAGTCAGGACCTCGGTTTAACGTCTCATCCGAAGGACGGTGCTTTTTGACAGTATAGTGTCCCCATCACTATACTGGGGCATTAGGACCCACACAGACCACAGGGTGAGCACCCCCTGCTGGCCTCACTAACACCTCTTCCAGCAGCAACCTAGTTTTCCCAGGAGGTCTCCCATCCAGGTACTAACCAGGCTCAGCCCTGCTTAGCTTCAGTGGGCAACCAGTCTTGGGCTACAGGGTGATATGGCTGCTGGCTGCTTTTGTCAGAAATGACTTCTTTCATTCACCAAGGATGCGTTAAATTGATTAAAACTACAGTACAATACAGTCCAAAAGTTTGGAACCACTAAGATTTTTAATGTTTTTAAAAGAAGTTTCGTCTGCTCACCAAGGCTACATTTATTCAATTAAAAATACAGTAAAAAACAGTAATATTGTGAAATATTATTACAATTTAAAATAACTGTGTACTATTTAAATATATTTGACAAAGTAATTTATTCCTGTGATGCAAAGCTGAATTTTCAGCATCGTTACTCCAGTCTTCAGTGTCACATGATCCTTCAGAAATCATTCTAATATGCTGATTTGCTGCTCAATAAACATTTATGATTATTTTCAATGTTGAAAACAGTTGTGTACTTTTTTTTTCAGGATTCCTTGATGAATAGAAAGTTCAAAAGAACAGCATTTATCTGAAATACAAAGCTTCTGTAGCATTATACACTACCGTTCAAAAGTTTGGGGTCAGTAAGAAGTTTTATTTTTATTTTTTTGAAAAGAAATTAAAGAAATGAATACTTTTATTCAGCAAGGATGCATTAAATCAATCAAACGTGGCAGTAAAGACATTTATAATGTTACAAAAAATTTGATTTCAGATAAACACTGTTCTTTTGAACTTTCTATTCATCAAATAATCCTGAAAAAAAATATTGTACACAAATATTTTGTACAATTGTACACATTAAATGTTTCTTGAGCAGCAGATCAGCATATTAGAATGATTTCTGAAGGATCATGTGACACTGAAGACTGGAGTAATGATGCTGAAAATTCAGCTTTGCCATCACAGGAATAAATTACTTTGTCAAATATATTCAAATAGAAAACAGTTATTTTAAATTGCAATAATATTTCACAATATTACTGTTTTTACTGTATTTTTAATTAAATAAATGTAGCCTTGGTGAGCAGACGAAACTTCTTTTAAAAACATTAAAAATCTTAGTGGTTCCAAACTTTTGGACTGTACTGTACATCTATAATGTTGCAAAAGATTTCAAATAAATGCTGTTTTTTTTTTTTTTTTTTTTTTACTGTTTCTTCATCCATTTTTCTTCATTCTAGAATCCTGAAAAAAGTATCATGTTTTCCACAAACACATGAAGCAGCACAACTGTTTTCAACATTGATAATAATAAGAAATGTTTCTTGAGCAGCGAATCAGCATATTAGAATGATTTCTGAAGGATCATGTGACACTGAAGACTGGAGTAATGATGCTGAAAATTAGGCTTTGCCATCACAGGAATACATACAAGCCTGTGAAAATAAATCTGCATTATTAATCCTTTTGACCTTTTGTTAAAAATTTTCACAAAAATCTAATCTTTCATTCAAGTAGAACAACTAAAAATGTCATTATGAAATCTTTTTTTTTTTTTCTCTAATACACATTGGCCACAATTAATGACTTTTATTAAATACTTCTTACAACCTTATTTTCCCAAGATAACAGCTCTGAGTCTTCTATAATGCCTGATGAGTTTGGAGAACTCCTGACAAGAGATCAGAGACCATTCCATCATACAGAATCTCTCCAGATCCTTCAGATTCCAGCTCCATGTTAATACGCTCTCCTCCTCAGTTTTCTATAGTGTTGAGGTCAGGGAACTGGGATGGCCACGGCAGAACCTTAATTTTGTGCTCAGTGACCCATTTTTGTGTTGATTTTGAATTCTGGATCATTGTCCTGATGGAATCTCCAACCTTGGCCCGTTATAAGATTTCTAGCAGAGGTTGTCAAGTTTTTATTTATTTATTTTTTTGCCTTTTTTTTTATCTGTTGGTATTTGATAGAATCCATGATGCCATGTATCTGAACAAGATGTCCAGGACCCCCAGCAAAAAAAAAAAAAAAAAGGCCTAAAACATTAAAGATCCAGCAATGTATTTAATTGTACACATGGGGTACTTTTTATCCCTGTTTGCACCAAAGCCATCTGGTGGGTTTGCTGCTAAAAAGTTTTTTTTTTTAGTTTCATCTGACCACAGAACCCGTCCCGTTTGAAGCAGTCCTGTCTGACAACTAAATACGCTGGAGTTTGTTTTTGGATAAGAACAGAGGATTTTTTTTTTTTAACCCACCCAACCAACTTATGATGTAGGGGCTTTTTAATATATTTTTTAGGCTTCCTGACCCAGAGACTCAACTATTTTATGCAGTTTTTCAGCTGTGATCCTTGGAGAGTCTTGGCGCCTCAAAATATCCCACACACTGTGCATTAAGACATTATAGACACACGTCCTCTTCCAGGCAGATTTATAACATTTCCTTCTCTTAATTATTGGCCTGATGGTGGGATTATTATTATTTATTTTTTTTACAGCCACTTTCTGTTTTGTGAAGCTCACCAATTTTTTGCTGCACATCGGAACTAAATTCTTTGGTTTTACCTAATGTGATTAAGGGAATGTTTATACTGTGAAACAAGAAGAAATGGCTGGATAATTTCACCCTGTGGTGTGCTAAAAACTGTAAATATGAAGGGAAATATACTTCAGATATATTTTACTCATAAGAATTTTTTTTTTTACTTCAATGAAAGATTTTTGTGATTTTTTTTTTTTTTTTTTTTTTTTTTTTTGAATGAAAGACTAAAAGATTCATTTTTACAGCCTTCTTTAATTATATTTACCAAGGGTGGCAATTTAAGGTTACATATTATATAAAACATAAGACTGATATTTTCAGAAAGTCTGAGTCTGATACAAGAATAAAAATAAATCCTACATAAAAGCATAGGAAAGAATAGGGAAAATAAATGAGACTCACATGGTTAAATTTTCCAATCCCTTCACAGGAAGGACAATGAGAATCTGTTTATTTTAATATAAGCCAATCCCTAGGACGAAACATGCCTGTAGCACTTAGAAAAACAAGCATACAGTACAGAGCTTTTGACAATTAGTCAGGGAAACACACATTCAGGAAGAACTCCTGCGAGGATCCAGGAGAGAGGATGTGTGCCAGCAGTGCTGTCTGTGTCTTGAGCTGTGGTTTCTTAATTACAACGACTCTTTGGCCTTCTTCCAATGACCAGCATCACTTATCCACACAAACTAAAGAATAACAGCCTAAACTGTGTATCGTGGAGAAAAACAGGTAGAGTAATAATGAAAAAGCTGAGCAATGAGAGTATAAGAATGAAGGAGGGAGGTAAGACTGCATGGGAAAAGAGAATGAGATGAAAGCATTGAACTGCTTAGCTCTCAGTTGTTTTATGGCAGCGGGTTAGTGCTGCTGCGCTCTGGCAGAGCTTGGTGAATGAGGCTCGCTTCCTGCACGGAAAACAGAGTTTCCTGCAGAGTTTGTTATTCCACATTCATACATCAGCACAAACACCTGTTCCCCCAATTCATAAGAGATTAAAACATTATTCTTTTAGAAAAACAGGTCTGTCAAAAACATTCAGACTGCTAGACTTCAATGGCAATCCATAATAGGCCTCCCTCATATATAAAAATGTATAATTTCCTTCTAATATACTGTAACATCCTTTCCCTGTTTACTCGAAATAACCTGATAGCTATTTAAGCGTTGTTTTAGCAAATTTTTGCATTCAGCACTGGCTCCATTTGGTAGGTATCACTACTTTTCCATCTCTGATTGAAAATCCAGTTTCATTTTGAAATATGACATTATGAGATCAAAATGAGCTGCAAATGAGAATTCATTTTGGCTAATAATTTTAATGTAGGTCCCACTTAGACTTTTGCTTCAAACACACAGTATTCCTGACAGGTAAAACAATACCTACCAAATAAACAAAACAAAAAAAAGACTACCAAGTATTAATATTAATAGTATTACTTTGAAGTGTGTTTTTATGAGACATAGCAGGTTTATATTTTTTTCTCAAAAGTTTAAAATTCCCTCAAAACAATAGACTTATCGAGAAAAACATTGAAAAACATTATTTTTGTCCCTGGTCTCCCCTACTTCTAAACTCTGCTATGCCATATTCAAGCTGAGGAATTTATTCGAGGAACAATGCATTTCATCCAGAACTTGTTGACCCTGCTGGGTTTGCAATAAAGAGCATTTTCGGGCTGTGATTTAGCTGTTTTCAACCCTCCATTTCTCTCTGTCTGTTCTGCCTTTGCCCTCTGAGACGTTGATGAAACGCCGATGAAAGGTTTCTAAAATGATTTGGATTGATTTGCTCTCTTCCATTGAAAGTCATCATTTATCATTCACTCTTCACTGAAGCACTGAACCAGCGGTCAGAGCCAACGGACGATCTTCCCCCGGAGAATGACAGTTCTCTCCTGCAGGATATCTAGTCATGATCTACAAATGATTTACACACAATGCCTCCTAAGTGGGTCATATGACACTTTTTTTTTTCTGAGGTCGTATACTTTGTTTGTAATGATAATTTTCCACCCTCTCGCTGATTGATACAATTAAAAAGGTTTTTCTTTTTTTCAACTCACCCTCAAGCCATCCTAGGTGTATATGACATTCTTCTGTCAGACGAACACAATCAGAGTTATATTAAAATATATCCTGGCTCTTCCAAGCTTTATAATGAAGGGGATGTGACATTTTGAAGCCCAAAAAAGCACATCCATCCATCATAAAGTGATCCACACGGCTCCAGGGAGTTAATAAATGCCTTTTGAAGTGAATTTATGGGTTTTAGCAAAGAAAAATATCCATATTTAAAACTATAATAACTAGCTCTTTGACGACTGCACAGTACTGTGAGTATTGCCACCTAGTGGACTCTTCTGTCCTGCTTGCGCATGCGCTGTTGTACGCGCACCATCCGTGCGGTCTCTAAATTTGTGGCTGCACACAGACGGGGTGTGCCGAAGTATACTTTGGGCTTTAGGATGGCTTGAGGGTGAGTAAATCATGGGATAGTTTTCATTTTTGGGTGAACTATCCCTTTAAATAAAGTTTGTTCTGTCCTATCCTTCAATAACATCCAATAAATTACATTGTGACAGATTCATGAAACAATCTGCACTGAAATAAGCTACAAAAATTTTTTAGATAGAAATGATTCAGGCATCGAATTAAACTTCAATAGCTGCTTATTTCTCATTCTTTAGAATAAAATGCAGAGCGGTAGGTGCTACACAGCCAAGAACAGCATAAACTTTTCACAGTTTTGTTTTGTTTTGTTTTGTTTTGTTTTGTTTTGTTTGTTCTTCTAGTGTTTAGAAACAATAGCATCCATCATACTTCAGCCCTTATTACCTCACCATAACAAGTTTCAGATCACCAAATTTTCAGATTGAGCCTTTGGCGACTTAACTGTTCTTTTCAATCTGGCTAGGCAGCTTTCAGCTCTAAAAGTTTCAGTATGTTTCGAACTTCGAAATATTGAACTGTTTTTATCTGAGAAGATCAAGGAAATTTAATTCTTCATGATATGACCCTTTTAAAATGTAATAAAAATCCCTTTATTGTATAAAATCCCTTCTTGTTCTTCCATTAATTCTCTTTGTGCACAGCCAGTGTTTGTTTCTCTGACTAAAATTACGAAAGCCTCTGCAGTTTTACTTTTAATGACTCTTTGCAAGTTTTTCAAACGTGATCTGTTGTTTAATGGATCCTCAGAGAGCTTTGATTGGCTGAAATGAATCTTGGGCAAATATGATTGGCCTTTCTGCAAAGAGAACAAACAGAACTTGTATTTCAGTCATCTGAATGGTTGTCAAAGGCCTTGGTTGTGTTTTCAAGGTTTGATATGAGGATTACAGAGAGCCAGATGGTTTGACAGACAAACAGAGAGGTGCGCAGGGAGCACAAAGCTCAGTCACGGGCAGGTACACAGTCAGACATAACCAACATTTGGCTGGATCTCAGAAAAGACCAAGATTAGATGCTCTGTGGATGACAGAACTTGGCTATAGACTTGTCTTTCCACAGCAGCTGATGTTGCTTTACAGTATTGTAAATCTCTCTCACTGACATGCAAGCCAACACATATAGGCATGTTTGAATAGATCACAGAGCCTCCTTTCTGTCTCTACGACATTAACTGTTTAGTGTTTACAGAGAGTGGCATCTGTTGTTGTCACACTCACCACTGCCAAGAACGAACAATACTTTAGTATAGTGAATACAAGAGGGGAGTATGAAATGGACAAAAGAGCTTTTACAGGCAATAACATTGACCAAGTTACTTGTAAGTTACTTGTAAGTTGACTGGCTCCAGTTTTGAAGATTGGGGGACATTCTAGGAAAAATAAGTCCTCTTCTGCATGCCATGGTCCATAAGTACTATGTGTGTACAATAAACTGTCTGTGTACCATTTTGTGGTATCATTTTCATATTTGTATTTTTATTTCAATATAAGCAAAGAATATAAGGAAATGAATGAAAATTAATACAAATTTCCATATGTTAAATGTACGTTAACATAATGAGAAATCTAATGTTTTACTGCAAGCTACTAAAGAAACTAATTATGTGCTAATGTAACTCCTACCTACTAATTCAAAAAGGTATTCTCCATTCAAATACATTTCTTATTTTTAGCACTGAGGTGCTACTGTAGTCGCCAATCACACAAGTTTCAAAAGACATGAGGGAGAATAAATGAATTAGTGATGAATTACCCCTTTAAATGAAAAAGTGATGAATTATTGCTTTAATGTGGATGCAGAAAACAAAATATGCTGCATGAAGCAGGTCTAAAATAAATGGCAGATTAAAAAGAGTGGAAGAGAGGGTAACGCTTCAAAAAGAAAGCTATCCTGGCATGTGCAGAAACACCGTCAAGTTTTAAAATAAAACTAGATCTGCTTGCGACACAAACACCACACAATCAAATCTAAACAGGACTTTAGCACACTTGCAGTACTATGTGATTTGCACATGCAGACTTATCACAATGAATCAGAAGGAAAATAAACGAGTGTGACGCATTGAAGTTATCTGGGAGAAGTTTAATTATCTTACTCTGGCTGTCAGCAGTGAGACGGATGCACATGGACTGATAAGCACAAGCACAGTGGACTCTTTATCTCTCTCTCTCACTCTCTCTCTACTGACAGCGCAGTCAGTGTGTTGTGTATGTGTGTGCGGCCTCCAGAGATGTAAACATAAAGACTACATCTGTTATGTCCCAGGCCCGCTGAGCCGCCACCACGGGGGCCCGAAAGAGCCAACCACCCCATCTCAAAAACACACACACTCTCACATACATCACAGGCATCCTACCGCCTCTGCAGTGGTGCATCTTACACGGACACAAAGTCTGCGGATGTTAATCAGAAGGGTGTTTCTTATTCAAACCTGTTCTGAGGTTCTTGTGTAAAAACTTTTGGTTCACACAGATAACTAAAAAAAAAAAAAAAAAAAATCAGAGACAGAGTCAGAGGTAATAATCTTTCAGCAATTTGACTACACTAAAAAATTTCGACCTATTCCAACTTAAAAACTTAAGTTCTGTTGCTGCCTTAAATATACGTGTATATTCAGATAAGTCATTTCAACTTAAATTAATGTGACTTTAAAAAATTGAGTTGAATCTTGTAACTTACAATAATATGCTACTTATATATAAGAACATTTTGTTAAATGAAAATAAAAGTTAAAAAAAAATCAAATAAAGTTATAAAACAGTAACATAATTGGAAAGATAAACTAAAATACATTTTTATGATTCAAACTAACTAAAATAAAAAGGCCACTA
The DNA here is from genome assembly GCF_018812025.1 of Megalobrama amblycephala. NCBI lineage: Eukaryota > Metazoa > Chordata > Actinopteri > Cypriniformes > Xenocyprididae > Megalobrama > Megalobrama amblycephala. Next base: position 8,327,710 of record NC_063057.1, on the reverse strand, counting down.
ATAAATTAGTATATTAATTTGTATTAATATTAACAAAATATGTACAATAATATTAAAATTAAAACATTATTATAAATTAATTAATATATTAAATTAAAAGTTAAATTAATAAAACATTAATTTTTATATTAAAGAAATTAGTAATATTAATGTTTATTATTTTTAAAAAAAAATCTCACTTAAAATTAGCAATTGCAGAAAATTAAAAAAGAAGATTATAACATTATTAGAAATGAATTTATAATAATTACATTATTATAAATGAATATATAAGGGTTAATATTTAATATATTAAATTATTATATTAAAGGGTAAATTACTAAACTATATATAATTACTTTTAATATTAATAAAAAATAACTAATGCAAATGTTTATATTTTAAAATAATCTCAGTTAAAATGAGCAATTTCAGAGTGAAAACTAAAAAGTAACTAAAAAATAAACTTTTGGCATGCATTTCAGAAGTGCAATCCTAAAATTTGTATAAAAATACATGGGTGGAATCCCCATGTTTCTAAAGGAAAACACACTTGAGACATTCTTCAGGGAAATGAGCCTAAAAGATAAGCAGGAGAAAGTAATATCAAAAAATATTAAACACTTCACATTCAAAGACAAATGTTAAAGGGCTCTTACACCCAACAAGCACACACTCTTTAACCGTACGACCTAGTTTGTAAGGCTAGAAGAGAGGGCTGATAATTTTGTTGTCGGCTCTAATGTGATCAAAGAGAAAGCAGCTGTAAGGTAATTGAAGGAATTAATAAAAGGGAAACTTAGGAGAACTGAAAGGCTGTCTGTAATTAAACTCTGTTTCTGTCATAACATGGAATACAAATGCAGTTCAGAGCTTGTAACGGAGCTTATGAAACATGAAACGCTGATCTTCATTGAAACATTAACATCTTTTGAAGGACTGGTTCCACATCTAATACCTAACCTCTATTGTTTGAGGTTGTCACTCACCTGATAAAATACCTTTTGGCAGGCACTTTCCAAACACACACACTGACAAAATCCTTTCGATTTGTATGAGTTACCTTAGAGTGAAACCCTAGACGTAGTTGCATGTGCAACAAATTAACAATTTTATCAAGTGTCAAAAATAGAAACAAACTGAGTGGAGTCTCTCACACTTGGATACTCATAAAGCACTGAAGTGACAGATCTGACTTCAAAGTGGGTGTTTTTTCAGGTAAGCATATAAAAGTAAACAGACAGAGCAAGCAAGAGGAGGTGGTGGTGGTGTGTAGCGAGAAACAATCTGTGAATCACAAAAAAAAAAAAGAAATGGAAAAAAAAAGGTATGTATAATTAGATGGATCCTCACTTTCTGCCAATTTGCCTTTTCTTTATTTTTATTTATAACAAACCCAAACCAGCCAAAAACGCACTGGTGCGCAGAAATACAAATTAAGAAACTGGCATCGGCCAATAGCATCCCTCTTCGGAGCACCGGGAGGAGAGCCAAAAGCCAACGATGGTAAATAAATGAGAAAGACTTTCATAAATTACTGCCTGTATTCATCTAGTGAATGATTCACAATCGCTAAATGCCAGAGATGAGGGTGTTAACAAATATGCATTTAAAATATGTCCCAATTATGCAAAAGGCCCTGTATTAAACCAAATACGTCCTAGTGCTCAATAGTGGAGAGCTGCCAAGTCCATTTGGCTCTACACGACTAATGTGACAGGGAAAAAAACAGGGATGCAGAATTATTTTTCATGCAATTTTTCATGAGTAAAACCAGCTCAGTTCAGGACTAAAGAGAGAACGCTGTATCAAAGTTTTATTTTAATAAATGGTTTAATAACTCTCTATCAATTTATCTATCTGGGTAGTAACTTAAAATGAAAACATGAAAGCTGGAATAACATTTAATAAAATCCTTTCATGTTGTCAAATTTCAATCCATTAATCTAAACCAAAGTCCCTTTAAGACAAGTCATTTCACTGGGCGGCCATCTTTGAAACGTCTCTCAGGCATTTAAGTGCAGGTTTAAATCTCCAAAGTTGTTCGCCAAGCTTTCCATTAAATTTCATATTTTAAATCACTAATGGAATTTGACAACAACTGTCTCATAAATTTTGTTTCTAAACTCTCAAGTTATGACAAAAAAAATGGCATTTTTCAGGCTGGATCAATCTAATGCGCATGCGCAGTCCTAAGCGCACGTTTGACTGTTTCTATAGGAACCGGAGCTTCTGACGGCAACTGCAGTGACACGATAACTTTACCAATCAGGATTTGGCTCTTATTTAGAAGGTGGGACTTATTCCGCCATATTGCGCACTGCAGTTTCTCCCATTCACACAGTTTTTTTATATATATAATGTCTTTGTCTATACTCCAATCTGCTCCCAAATATATCCTGAAAGAGACAACAATCTCAAAATCAATTTTTATGAAAAATACATGACAGGACACATACTTTAAGTTCTCATGCTCTGAAGTTCCTTTTTATGAGTTTGGATGCCATTTCATATTTCTTTCTATCTGTTTCACTTTCTGACAAAATAGGAGTTGTCTTAGTACAAATATGACAACACGAAGAGCAAAGAAAGTGCATTAGCTGTGCAGCTTATGATTTATGTATTTTGCCTTTCTCGTGAAGCCTCAGAGAATGATGTGAAATGGTTTTGTTAGCTAAATGAGTGGTATTTTCAACTAAAATTAGAGTGAATGTAGAAAATTAAAACTTAAATAGGATGAATATCAATTAGCTTCTGCCGTGAATCTTTAATTGATATAGGGTTAAAAAAAGCCTGGCAAGAACCAAATTATTATACAGTTCACCTTATAAATAAAACAAATCTGACATGATTTGAAGACAGCAATACAGAGAAAGAGGAAGAAAATACAACTCAAAAGATGGGGAAAAGTACAAGCAAGAATAATCTTTGCATATTTTAAATTGCTCAAAAGTTGCCATCCATGTCCAGGTCAGAAGAAAACATGGCTCATGCCAGACATAGCGGCCTCTCTTTACATAAACTTCTGAGATCTTGAGGCTTCACAGTCTGAGACCGGATCAGAGCACTGTGTGTTGGTCAGGGTTAAGGCTAATGTGGGCAGTGCTGGGTGAAAGGGCCAGGCCGGATGCCAAGCAACTGGGTCAGTACTGTTAGTGGAAGGTTGCACTGCATCATGGGATGAGCGGGTGAGATGCTCATAGAGAGAGCGGGTCACTTGTTCTCTGGCCACACACACCCACATAGATACAGACCACTAGCATATACTCGCAATTAAAATTTAAACCCATGACTTGATGCTAAATGGCAACTGCTTAATGTTTGGGCACAACCTTTTATACCTTTTAACCATAGCAGATCTATACAGGTGGAGCTGGGGAGGGTGGATGGTTTCTGAAAGTGCACTGCTACAGCAAATGCTGACCAAGTATTTGAAGACTGAGCAGTGAGCTCATTGGCTACTTATACAGCAGGAACCAATCAGCTGAGCCCTATAGAGAATAATGTGATTGCAAGCAGGTTGAGTTAAGGACCTGTGCATCTAGAGTTTCATGACAGAACTTTGTATTTTTAAAGAATAATCAATCATAATCATGGAAAAATGCTGTCAATGTTGAGTTAAACAGGCATGAATATATGATAGCAAGGATTTTGGGTGTCACTCTGGTTTCAAAACTGAACTGTGTGTGAACAGAACCGCAAAGCATATTCTGCTGCTGGACGAACAGAAACAGATTAAGCACTCAAAAGAGGAGTGACAGCCATATTTAGCTACTACTTTTGTGCAATGACAGATTAATATTGCAGCAAGCAGAGGATGACACAGATATGGATTTGCATCTTGATATAGCTGCCCTTGCCCATTCCTTTATTTCCAATCTTTTTCAGTCCTGATGCATCTAAGCTGGGAACGCGGGCATGAAAAGAAGCCCTAATCATTGTAAATACACTGGAAATCACAGCCCGGCTCTTCAAAGGTCATATCATTAATCCTGAAACAGCCCAGCATTGTGATCCAAAGCACTTTTTTATACACATTTCAAACACTCACGTTAATTAGAATCAGAAACATCTGATTTGTGTAGGATCTCTGTAGCTCGTCTTTTTCTTTTCTTCCCTTATTCAAACCTCTAGTCGTATTGATTTTTCATTTCCACAATCAGCACTCGTTCGATCAGTCCCATAATGAGGAACATGATTTCGGCACAGATGCAACCACGTCCATTCCCGAAGGCCTGTGTTGTACTGTGTTGCTTGTACGTTGCTATAGCTACAAGCTCATTACTACAACTTCTGCAAGGGAGCCTACATCCCGATTTAATGTGACATGGCTTAACTCTTAACACCAATCTGACTATCTGTCAGTCTGTCTTTCAGAAAAAAAAAGAGATTTTTGGAGGGTTTTTTTCAGACACTTTCATTTATAGTAGAGTGGATGGAGATGTGGATGTGGAAATGATTTAAGACTCAAACTACCACAGGAGCACCGCTACTCAATGTGTCAGTGCATCCACGTTAGCCACTAGGCCATGGCTACAAAGAAGTAATCCTGCAGATGTTTTGCCATATGGTCATTAATATGCTGTTTATTAAATGTCACTTTCCATGTCCAAAATAAACTGGCTTCAATGAGGAAATATCACTTTCCATGTTCAAAATAAACTGGCTTCAATGAGGAAATAAAGTAGCCAGTTGGCTAGTTGTACTCCAAGAATAACTATAAATTCAGCTTTGCCATCAAAGGAATAAATTACATTTTAAAAGATATTAAATAAAAATTAAAAATAAAAATAATTACTGTACATCTGATCAAATAAATGCAGCATTGGTGAGCTTAAGAGACTTGTTTCAAAAACAATGAAGGGTTAGTTCACCCAAAAATGAAAATTTTGTCATTAAATATTCACCCTCATGTCGTTCCACACCCGTTAGACTTTCATTTATCTTCTTTTTAAAGGTGCCCTAGATTCAAAAATTGAATTTACCGCGGCATAGTTGAATAACTAGAGCTCAGTACATGGAAAAGACATACAGTGAGTCTCAAACTCCATTGTTTGCTCCTTCTTATATAAATCTCATTTGTTTAAAAGACCTCAGAAGAACAGGCGAATCTCAACATAACACCGACTGTTACGTAACAGTCGGTGTTATGCTGTTACGTAAATATTGGGGGTGTACACCCCCAATATTTGCATATGCCAGCCCATGTTCCCAACATTATGAAAGGCATTAGACAAGGGCAGAATGTCTGGATGAGCACATCAACAGACTAGGTAAGCAAGCAAGGACAATTGCAAAAAATGGCAGATGGAGCAATAATAACTGACATGATTCATGATAACATGATATTTTTAGTGATATTTGTAAATTGTCTTTTTAAATGTTTCGTTAGCATGTTGCTAATGCACTGTTAAATGTGGTTAAAGTTACCATCGTTTATTACTGTATTCATGGAGACAAGAGCCGTCGCTATTTTCATTTTTAAACACTTGCAGTCTGTATAATGCATAAATACAACTTCATTCTTTATAAATCTCTCCAACAGTGTAGCATTAGCCGTTAGCCATGGAGCACAGCCTCAAACTCATTCAGAATCAATGTAAACATCAAAATAAACACTGTACTTATGCGATTAGACATGCTGCATAACGAACACTTTGTAAAGATCCATTTTGAGGGTTATATTAGCTGTTTAAACTTTTTTTATGTTGTTTAAGGCAAGCGCGAGGAGCACGAGATTTAAAGGGGCCACACAACCTGAATCGGCTCATTACTAATTATGCCCCAAAATAGGCAGTTAAAAAAATGAATTAAAAAAAATCTATGGGGTATTTTGAGCTTAAACTTCACAGACACATTCAGGGGACACCTTAGACTTATATTACATCTTTTAAAAAAAAGTTCTAGGGCACCTTTAATGAAATCTGAGAGATTTCTGTCCCTCCGTTGACAGCCTACGCAACAACAAATTTCAAGCCTTAGAAAGGTAGTAAAGACAACATAAAAGTAATCCATGTGATTCCAGTGGTTTAACCTCAGTTTAACCTAATTTTGTTAAGCGACGTGAATGCTTTGTGAAAAAAAAAAAAAAAAAAAACATAATTTACCACTTTATTTACAAAGTATTAATCTTCAAGGCATGTTCACGAGAACATCATGACACATTGTGTTGTGTTGATGCAAGAGCAGACATTGATGTGTGAATGCACATTGGAGATTTTGTAAATAAAGTGGTAAATTATATTTTTTTGTGCAAACAAAGCACTCGCGTCGCTTCATAAACTTGAGGTAAAACCACTGGAGTCACATGGATTACTTTAATAATGTCTTTACTACCTTTCTGGGGCTTGAAAGTGGTAGTTGTGTAGCTGTCTATAAAGGGACAGAAAGCTCTCAGATTTCATTAAAAACTATCTTCATTTGTGTTCCGAAGACAACAGCAACAACAATGACCTGTACAGCTGTTACAATCACCAGAAATCCAGTGCCTTGGATTTCCATCAGAGGGCACTCCACCCCAGACTGCTGTCACTCTATCATGGACTACAATTCCCTTAATACTGCCAAATAAGGCTATTTAATACTGCCTAATACCGCTCCAGAGCCTGCTCCAGCCCATGAGTCCGCTCCAGAACCCACTCTGGAGTCCATGAGTCCACTCCAGAGTTCGCTCCTGTCCCAGAGCCCAGTCTCGTGACCTACAAACTTCCTGTCTGGATCGACGTGACCACAGAGATTGTATCTGAACTTCCTGTTTGTCTTGACACAACCGCAGAAGTCATACATGAACTTCCTGTTGACCTGTGCCACCTTGCTGGTCCAGTTATGTCCATAGAAGACATCCTCGAGCTCCCTTGGCCTGGTTCCACTAGATCTGCCGTGGGGGTCTTTGTCTCCACTGTGGTGGTTCCCAGCAACGCCTTAGTGGACTTTAGCCCCTTCTGCGCTGCTCTGGTGGTCGTCTGCTCTGCCCTGGGAGTCTTCAAGCCTGTCTGCGTTGCTGTGGTGGTCTCCAGCTTCGCTGAGGTGGTCTTCAGCCTTTCTTGCTCAGCCTGCACCACCCTGGCCACTTACTCAGCCTGCTCCGCCCTGGCCTCCTGCACCACCTCCTTCTCCATTATGGCCCTCCACCCCGTACCCTGGTCCACCTCCGCTCCACCTCCCTCCTGGACTTCTCTGACCATAAGAATGCAACATACTATTCATGGCTATGGGTTCACCCACCATTGACAGCTGTGGCAAAAACACGATACAATGTTCAACGTCGATTGTCGAAGTATGTGATCCATTGAGAAGAGAGGAACACGAAAGAATGGAACAAACTTTGTGGTTTGTTTAATTACACTTCAAAACAAATACTGCAGCTTTCCTTTTCACAGTTTCCTTTGAATCTGGCCTTCATGGCTCTGAGCTAATTTAACAAAAATTGATTATGTGTTACAAACAAAACCCACAGCAGCTACATTTATGTAAGGTCAATAAAGCCCAAGTAGTATGAAAATTCAGGTTATATAGCGTATAATCAAAGCTGTCTTTCATGAAAGCCTCTGTTGATGTATGACCAGAGATGAAAAGAATCGCAATCTCTTTATATTCTCTACAAAACATGTCTCTGAAAATGCCCTTCAACCTCTTTCATAGCTCATCGATAATTTTACATGCCAGATATTCAGTTCAAACCTCAGTTATGGCGTCCCTCACCTTCAAATTTCCTGCCTCTAATTATTAACAATACTCCTACAACTGACACTCTTTTACAACAACCTTTACACCTCCAGCTCACACATTTTTCTATAGGGTGCAACGTGCCATTCCTCGCCGTCTCTTGTGGCCATCGGACGTCATAAACAGATGTGCAGCTATGGTCTCTGCAGTCCTATTTTGAACCGTGACAAGCCCACGTTTCACCAGCCAGACGAAATTGCTTTTGCTCCTATACCTCTGTCAACAGTTCTGTGGTAAATACCGATACTTTATGAGGGGGAAAAAGACAGAAGTGAAAAAAAGAAAAGAGAAAAAAGAGCTATTGCTTTGTTCATTTCTTGCAAAAGATTTTTTTTCTCTCGTTTCACTGTTATATTTTCACAAGCTGAACAAAAACAAGACCTTCAGTGGACTGCACATACTCCTACACCTATTCACAGAAAGACTCAAATACTATTATGCACAAAGTGAAGTGTGATTGGTTAAATCTCTGGGGATAGTGGTTTTGGTGGCTCCAAATGCTTTGGGAAAATGGACAGCAGGGAAAATTGTGGATAAATGTGAATGGTAGCCATATAAAGCCAGTGAGTCAGTTAAGAACTGGATGAGTCTGATTCAAGAACAAACTAAATTGGTTTAGTAAACTAGGTTAAATGATTCATTGAAAATAAATAAATAAATACAGAATCCAAAAGAAGAATTTATTCATGAACAAATTATTCAGATCAATTTTTGATGTAGCCTACTGTAACAAAATGATTTATTGAAAAGATCTGACTCCAAACAACAATTCATTCATATACAAACAATTCAGTTCAGTTGTGTCTTGGAACAAACAATTCATTGAAAAAATCTGACTCCAAACAATTCATTGATAAACAAATGATTCAGATTGATTTTGTGTTCTGGATCAAACAATTCATTGAAAATATTCTACTCAAAACAACAATTTGTTCATGGATAAATTGTTCAAATTGGTTCTGTGAACCGAATCAAATGATTCATTGAAAAGATCTGACTCAAAACAATGATTCATTCATGAACTTATGATTCAGCTCTGTTTTGTGTAATGGAATAAACAATTTATTGGAAAGATCATACTCAAAACAACCAATCATACATGCACAAATGATTTTGATTGGTTTTCCGAGCTGGATAAAACAATTCATTGAAAAGATCCGTTTGAATAGAATGATTTATTCACGAATCAGACATCGCATACAGTAATATCTGTCACTGTCAATGTTTTCCAAGAATAACATTTTAGCCTGTTCCTCGCAAATTTACATCTTATGGTTTCAGAAGACTTGCAATATAGTGCACAAGACATATATGATAGATTTATGAGGGTAAGTAAATAGCATTTGTCATTTTTGGATGAACTGTTCCTTTAATTGCAAATGTTCTTTAAATTGCAGGTTTGTTGTCCAAAGATTGATTCCATTTTTTCCTGGCTCTGAACTAAAGTGGAAATAAACACATCTTTTTCAATGTATTGATCGTCATGTCACAGGCAGGGCTGCCATAAGTGCTTTTATTCCATGTCATCTCCCGGCCTTTTAACCCTCATCACTAACAGTGGACCTGCTCTTCAGGTCACTGGCTCAAATTATAAGCTTCACATTAGGATTCTCCCTAAGATCAATAGACAAGCAAATAGGCTCTGCCAGTTTTGGATATATTCACATATCAATGAATCTCTTTCACGCTCTCCCTGCCCCACTTGGTGTTGAAGGAATAGTTCATGCAGAAATGAATATTTGTGTCATCAAACATTCATGCTGTCAAAAAATTTATCATTTTTCTTGCGTTCCCTGTGGAATACAAAAAGAGATGTACATCTAGTCAGTTGGGGGGAAAAAAGGGTTCCATTTTCTTCTATGCATACCTTATTGTTAAAGTTACATTTGTTTTATAACTTGATAATATGACCCCAGATGTCCTTGACATGCGAAACCCTTTTGGGAAGACTGTTTTGGGGCTTACGATGTTGTCTGTGATTGTTTATGCTCCTCAACTGTATGAATACAATGAATAATGCAAACAATAGATCATGAGAGAGAGAGCCAAATGCACGGCACAGCGCAAACAATGAGATTCCTGCCACATTCACCTTGACAAACACAAAAGGATTCTCACATTGTCTTGAATCAAATAACCATTTTCAGGGGGCTGGCATGCTGAACTGAAATGCTGATGAAACAGCGACCAAACAGCATGTGTATTTCCCACAATGCACAAGGGCATAACAGAGCCTCATTCTCCCTGACTATTCATTGACAGTGGAAACGCATGAAGAATTATGAATAACAGTCCTTAGACTGTAGTGAATATATTTGAGACTAACTCAACAAGTCTGCAGCTCTGATGTGTCTGTCAAATATACTTGTGGTGTCATTCAGACTATTTATTACTGCTTTAAATACAGTCAGTATAGTCATTAATAAGCACGATTACAGTTAGACAAAGCAAACTTTCTAAAATCTCTAAATTCCCAAGCCAACATTTGATAACCTAAGCCGCTTTTCCACCATCAGAGCGAACAGTTCATAGAATGGTAAGGAACGGTTCTGGTTGTGTTTCCATTTGAGCCTGGTTTGGCTTGATTACAAACCGTTCTCAGCCCAGAATTCTCGGCCACTCAGGATTGGTCACTTGTCTGTTGTCTGGCTACCAGTTTCTCTGTCGCCTGGGCTCTATTTGAACAACGTAAACACAAATTAATAATAAAAATTAAAAGAAATATATATATATATATATATATATATATATATATATATACAGTACAGTCCAAAAGTTTGGAACCACTAAGATTTTTTATGTTTTTAAAAGAAGTTTCGTCTGCTCACCAAGGCTACATTTTTTTAATTAAAAATACAGTAAAAAACAGTAATATTGTGAAATATTATTACAATTTAAAATAACTGTTTTCTATTTGAATATATTTGACAAAGTAATTTATTCCTGTGATGGCAAAGCTGAATTTTCAGCATCATTACTCCAGTCTTCAGTGTCACATGATCCTTCAGAAATCATTCTAATATGCTGATTTGCTGCTCAATAAACATTTATGATTATTTTCAATGTTGAAAACAGTTGTGTACTTTTTTTTTCAGGATTCCTTGATGAATAGAAAGTTCAAAAGAACAGCATTTATCTAAAATACAAAGCTTCTGTAGCATTATACACTACCATTCAAAAGTTTGGGGTCAGTAAGAATTTTTATTTTTTTGAAAAGAAATTAAAGAAATGAATACTTTTATTCAGCAAGGATGCATTAAATCAATCAAAAGTGGCAGTAAAGACATTTATAATGTTACAAAAGATTAGATTTCAGATAAACACTGTTCTTTTGAACTTTCTATTCATCAAATAATCCTGAAAAAAAATATTGTACACAAATATTTTGTACAATTGTACACATTAAATGTTTCTTGAGCAGCAGATCAGCATATTAGAATGATTTCTGAAGGATCATGTGACACTGAAGACTGGAGTAACGATGCTGAAAATTCAGCTTTGCATCACAGGAATAAATTACTTTGTCAAATATATTTAAAAAGTACACAGTTATTTTAAATTGTAATAATATTTCACAATATTACTGTTTTTTACTGTATTTTTAATTAAATAAATGTAGCCTTGGTGAGCAGACGAAATTTTGCTGTGTACTGAACCTATTCTCTGCTCAATGTTTCATGCCAAATCGCTATATTTCCTTGTTTAAAATGTACTGCAAGATGCAGTTTCTTTCCAAACCGCTATAAGCACCGAACCTGTTTTTAGCCTAAATGCGATATGTCCTCTCGACCAATCAGAATTCAGCGAGCGTTCGATGCAATCTAACATTGCGGTTCTTTGAAGCGAGGGAATTTGTTTTTGCTCAGTCTTCAAAATGATCAGTCTATTAACACTTTTGATGGCCTGGATGAGCCAGTGAGACCTACACCTGGGGGCCGGAGTCCGGAGCACCAACTCGGCTCGGTTCCCGAGAACCGAGAATTTCGTTTGAATATAAGGGTGTCTCGGCTCGCCTCACCTTGCCTCGCCTCGTATGTGTGTGTGTGTGTGTGTGTGTGTGTGTGTGTGTGTGCAAGTGTGTGACATCGTATCAGGCGATCAACCTGTTCAGTAAACTGTTTAAAACATATAGTTACCCGATCAATACTGAGATTCTAGATGATTTTATATAAAAAGGCTAAGAAGAGGCGCTCAACTCATGGCTGCTTTATAAGAGGCTCGCCTCACCTAGTGTGTGTGTTTGTGTGTGTGTGTGTGTGTGTGTGTGTGTGTGTGTGTGTGTGTGTGTGTGTGTGTGTGTGTGTGTGTGTGTGTGTGTGTGTGTGTGTGTGTGTGTGTGAGACATCGTATCAGGTGATCAAACAGTTCAGTAAACTGTTTAAAACGTATAGTCACCCTTTCAATACTGATGTTTACTAGATGTTTTTTTTTATATAAAAAAAGCTAAAAAAAAAGGATGGATTTGTAGCGTTTTGAAACCAAAAAAAAAAAACTTTGAATTTATAATCAACAAAATTGTTGTTTAATTTAACAATCATTGTTTAACATGTTCAGACTGAGCCAATAGACCATTTTAACAGGATAAATTGAATATTGACAAAATGTATAGGTCTAGGTAAAAAAATGTCATTTTCATGAAAACTATTAAAATGGATTTATAGCATTTTGGAAAAGAGCTCTCTCTCTCTCTCTCTCTCTCTCTCTCTCTATATATATATATATATATATATACAATATTACAATACAACTGCTGAGAAAATTAGCACTATTAAACATTAAGTGATACCTACACAAGCTTGTTTCTGCCAGTTAATTATGACTTAATTATGACTTTTTATCTCACAATTCTTACTTTTTTTTCTCACAATTGCGAGTTTACATCTTATGAAGTCTGAATTGCAAGGAAAAAATTCAGAATTGCAAGATACGAGCTTCCATAGATACCAGTTAAAACAAATTTAGCTAAAATATTTGAACTTCTGAAATTCTGAAATAAACTAAATAATGAAAAATTAAACTCACATGACATTGAAAATAAAGCAAATTCAGATAAATTCAGAACTGCAAACTGCATTTCAATTTTAAGCTAAAAATGAAAGGAAATTAAATATAGCAATGTGGTTTAAAGGGTTAGTTCACCCAAAAATGAAAATTATATCATTATTTACTCACCCTCATGTCGTTCCACACCCGTAAGACCTTCGTTCATCTTCGGGAAACACAAATTAAGATATTTTTTGATAAAATCAGATGACTCACTGAGGCCTCCATTTCAAAAATTTTAAAAGACTGCTTCATGAAGCTTCGAAGCTTTACGAATCTTTTGTTTCGAATCAGTGGTTCTGAGTGTGTATCAAACCATCACTAGATATTGTTGAATAAAGTCGTTATTTTGGGGGTTTTTTGGCACACAAAAAGTATTGTCGTCACTTCTTAACATTAAGGTTGAACCACTGTGGTCACATGAACTGTTTTAAATATGTCTTTAGTAGCTTTCTGGGCATCTGAAAGTGTTAATTATCTTGCTGGCAATGGAGGCCTCACTGAACCAATCGGATTTTATCAAAAATATCTTAAATTGTGTTCCGAAGATGAATGAAAGTCTTACGGGTGTGGAACAACATGAGGGTGAGTAATTAATGACAGAATTTTCATTTTTGGGTGAACTAACCCTTTAAGCTCTAAATCTATCAGAAACTCCAGATGCATGAGAGATTCTAAAACAAACAAAAAACAAAATATTCATAATGAATTCATAATGAATTGAAAATTCCGCACCACTGGACAGGTATTGCACGATAAATTGAAATCTTTGCCGGTTTGGTTAAAATGTCTCTCAGAACTCTTGGCTTTTGCTCAAGCTTCATCCTCTAGACAGCCTGTGTGAGAGCTTCTTGTAATCTGTCATTTTATCTTCAAACCCTCCAGCAAACAGCTCCAAGCTTAAGGGTCCATCTCAAGTGCTAAAGCCCAGGGCGGGCTCATTGTCTGGGGGGCGTGAACGAGCCATAGATCCCTTCTCATCTCTTTCTCAGTAAAACAACAGAAATGAGAGCTTTACAGAGATCTCATGCTGACACGGACCACAGTGCTTGTGGTAGCCGGTATCCACACAAAAATAAAAAAGCCTCGCACCGGCAATAACAATCCGAAAATTATGGAGTTTTTGTGAAAATACGCTGGAGGGGTCGATTTTCTAGTACATGATGACCAGGAAAAGGTCAGGTCAGACGCTGGTTTAAAGGAAAAATGAACCTAGACATCTGACCTTGCTGTCTTTTCAAAGTACTTTTGCAGTTGCCAACATACAAAAAGCTCCAATATTTGAGAGTACATAAGTGTGGGTGAGAATAAAGATACGAATCAATCTTGTCGGGATGTCAAGGTTAAACCATGTTACACCCGTCTTTAAATGTTTTTTGTCCATCACGTATTTTCTGTCTCCTTTTCCCACCTGTCTCTCACCCACCCCACACCCCTGTATATGCCAATTATAATTTCACAGATCTTTTAACTCACTCTAATCCTGACTATGGCGTATCCCATGATGCATCACACCTCAGTCAGGGTGGTTCAGCAGCTAAATTGTTAGCCAGACACTGTCAGCTTTTGGCTGATTGGAAAATATTGCTTAATTATTAAGCCTGTAATAACGGCCTGGTTCAATACACATATCTTATGATACTGTGAGCGAGAGATCATTAGAAAAGAGGCGTATTTTATTCCTCCGCCTGTTGATATTATTATCCCATACATCAGCTCCTTATGCGCAGTACTGCGTTAAGAACGGTCACACTAAATACCCCATTTGTCAGCCACAAATGACGACCACATAAGCAAGCAGGGTTCACAGAATCAATTGGGAGGTAATCTTAATTTAGATCAAGCAGTCAAGGTTCTGCAAGTTAGCATATAGCCCTGTTAGCCCCTGCTGGTTGATGCAGTAACAACACAGTTTAATGGGAATTGTGGTCATTCAAAAGAAGCCACATATTCAGACATATTTCATAAGTGTGTTTCTTTAAGTATAGGAACTTTTGAACTTTTAGATAATATACTTTTTCTCTGTTTAAATTCTAACTAGATGAATTTGTCAAGTCTATATTGAACTTCCCAATGCATCAATTTGTATCCTATTATACATTAATAGAATTCAGAGATTATATTTCAAATTATATTTTTAGCATTTCAAGAATAAAATGGCTGACTCCACTGTCTTGCTAAGGCTAGATCATGCGTCTTCCATAAAAAAGCAAAATGAAGTACAGAACTAACTGAACAACTGCCATTGAGAAAAATGGGACTGCTAGTTTTCTCAAGGTATTCTTGAACACTCTTCATGTCCCAACCATCTGCAAAAATGACTATTAAAACATTCAAATCTGCCAGTCACCTGCCATCACATTTCAAAATGGCTCATTTGACGAGCATCTCTCAGCATCTCTCAGCCTGACATTGCGTGAACCGCCTTGCTATATTTAGACATCAGAGACAGCCTCCAATCTGCCGACACTAGCCTCGGCGCAGGTAAACAATGCTTAATCAAGGCCACAGGTGAACCATGAAGGAGCCGGCGTACCTAAACTACCTGATTAAACTATTAAGCTAATAGCTTTTCACTTTCATCCAAATACAGGGTGAGAGAGAGACAGAACGAGAGGGCGAGAAGGAAAGAGCTCACAGAAAGAAAGCACAGAGAAAGAAAGTTGATCTTTTGCCCTCCAAAGAGAAGCGGCAATCTGCCGTGCTGTAGGGAATTTCTCCATCTCTGAAATGAGAAAGCGAATGAGTGGTAAACGCAGCACCACTCCTCTCCATCACGGTGGATCAGGCAGACGGTGGAGTCTAATAGGAGAAATCAACAACAGCAGTGCCACTGTAATGAAGAGTTGTGTCCTTCATCTGGTCACCTCCGCTGTCAAGGCGCGGCTAAAAATAAGCCCAATATATCACGCTTTGGCTGCACTTGAACCGCCGGTCAGAGAGCAAAGGTCAGACTCTTCGCACTTCATCATATGGGATAAACCAGCAGTGAAGCCATAAACCTCCAAGTGAGCCTATATGATTCGATCTTTTTACACAGCAGGACTCTGGTTCCCAGCATGCACTGTGGCATGAATAAATCATGCACATTACTGCTTTAAAGTTAACTGTGTGCAGGAAGTTTTGCGCCTTTTGGCATTAATGGAACACTGTGGGTTCATTACAAGTTTACAACGTTTGTATACATATATTTCTGTCATGACAACACTCAGTGTTTGGCATGGCAATGAATATGATGATGTTGATATGTTTGGTCTTGGCTGAATAGATCTGCTATGCTGCTGCTCTTGGTTATTGCAGTAAGAAAGTACAAGACTTACTGCAGATACATACACGGCACGCTGCTGTGATCAAGTAAGACATGCTGCTGAAGCACAATATAGCATACATGAATCACCCCATAGCAGATCTATACAGGTGGAGCTGGGGAGGGTGGAGGGCTTCTGAAAGTGTGCTGCAAGTATTTGAAGGCTGAGTGGTGAGCTCATTTCGCTACTGATACAACAGGAACCAATAAGCTGTGCCCTTTTGAGAATGACGTGATTGCAAGCAGATTTAGTTAAGGACTTATTAGGGGCTGTTTACATATAGCGTCTTTTCTGCCCACAAGTCAGTTATTTCAAATGTAGCCGCGCGGCAGGCGCGACGCGGTCGTGACGCACATGCGGTGCATTTTCCATGCGCATCACGATGAAAAATTCTCAACTTTTCAGAAAGCCGCAAGCGCACCACAGGTCATGTGACAAGAACCAACCAATCAGCTTCGGCCTTTCCGTAACAAAACATCGAAATCTCAGCCGAACAGCTGATCATAGCTGTACTGGGTGGTTTTCATATCTCCATAAATATATCTAGTAGTAAAGCTAATGCAAGGGCTAGAAATCAATTTATCCTTCGCTGAAACTTCCTACTCCTTGTGGAGAGCGCAGATCATGGTTGCATAGCAACGACAGATGCCTTTGGAAAGAAGGAGAAAGCGGTGTGGCCGTGCTTTCCATGCGTTTTTAGATGCGATATGTGAACAGACCCTTAGCCTGCGCCATCTAGAGTTTCATGCCAGAACTTTCTGTGTGTATAGTATGTATATATGTCATTTAAAAGCAGAAATGTGAAGCTTGAAATTTTATAAAAGCACTTTAATTCTTCTGTTAAAACATGAATTAGTTGTTTAAATAATTTTTTACAGTCGTTTAGGATTTATTCCGTTATACTGTCATTGTTACAAAATTTGGATTTAAATTGTGTAAAGGTTGGTACGCTAACCTTTCACACTAAAATCATGTTAACACATTATTTACATCTTGTTGCTATCCTGAAACACTGAGTAATTTAGCATTTACAAATTGGCCCCATTCACTTCCCACTTCACAAATGCTGTTGGTTAAGTTTAACCCAAACTATTGCTTTAACTAAAGAAAGAATTCAGCCAAAACATACACTGTTTGTATTTTTTGTATCATCCTGACTCTGAGTGGTCTAGCCATCAACCTGGGTGAACTAGTGTCAGTGCCCTTATGTGGTCCGAGGGACAAACTGATATTTTTGAAGCAGGTGGGAGGAGAGTTGGGGTGGTCTGAGAAAAAAAGAGTGAGAGGAAACAAAAAAAAAAAAAAAGGCTGTGCCAAAAAGGAGAAGAAATCAATACGGCAGAGGGGACTAGGTTTCAATTCATTCTGAAGCAGCACGGATGAATTCTTTCCAATTTCCAGCTAATATTGCCTTTCTGCACGCCTGAACTTTGCCTCGCCATCAACGCACTGTGCAAAGCAAAAAAAAAAAAAAAAAAAAACTTCAGAAAGCTGTCAAAAAAGCTGACGACTGGAAAAAAGAGGGTGGGCAAATGACAAAGAGAGAGGACTGAAAGAGACAGGAAGCGTCCATCATTCCAAAAGTACAAATGTGCCAGATGAAACAAATAAGAAAAGAAAAAAGACATTCACTTCATCCAATTCCCTTGGTGTTATTCACTGGTAGCCAGAGGGGTGAGAGAGAACGAACAAGAAAGAGGGATTGCAAAACAATCTCCTCTACGGGGATGCATGGTATAGTAAAGGCGATGGCCCTTGACAGGACTAATCTGGCGCCAGGATTGTACAGTGTTTTAAGAGGGGAACAAGATTGAATTTGAAGGATTATCCAATGTCGCACCATTATTTTCCACTTCATTTCTGCCTGTGAAAATGACAACAACAAAAAAGTGGACCCTTTATTTCTGTCAGACCTCTCAGAGCAGGCTGATGCTTTTCAAATGAATTCAGCACAGCTCATTCAATCTCCCTTCCTGCAGTCACAGCACTTCAAGTCCATCTACTACGGATGGGCCTATCTAGATACATTCAAAATCAATTAGTCATTGAGTTTCCTGAACTATTACTCGACTAAATGGAAAGGAAACACTGTATAATTGTGCTGGTTTCATTTGAACCCCCAAAATACATGGTTCTTATAGGGACCTTTAAAACAATTTGTCTTAAAAATGCAACCCTGATGGCATAAGAAGCTAAGTAAATTATCGGACACACTGGTAAAAGCTAAAATAAAACACGTTAAACGCTAAAGGGCCGGTTATGTGGTTACACTACACTTTTCGTTCCATTGACCTCCATTCATACCGGACCGCAAGCTCATTCAAAGAAGTTTCGCTGTGTTGTAAAGTTCAAGTTTGGTGAACTCTGATCTGTGAATTCTTTTAACGTTAAGATGTGTGACCAACAGAAGGACATTTTTAGGCAAATTTTACAGGAATGCTAAGGTGTTAAAGAAATGTTTCGCCATGTACACGTCATTTCCAAGCATCGTGACCATCACAAATCCACTCACGGTGTTACCATATTCAAACAAAGACACTATCATGGAAATTAGGAATAACCTTTAAAAGCTGAATGATGTGTTGAAAAACTGAGATATCAGTGGATCAGTGGATAATTTAAAGTATAATGTCAATATCACAGCTTAAACATATAACTGGCAGATGTTTAATGCACCTTATAGTTTACGAATGCAGTTTGAATGGGGCATTAACTTTTATCACTTGTCCACTGTGAGGAAATGGTGATAGTAGCAAAACCTCTGCCGCCTCTTCGTTCACCCACACACACACTCAACGGGCATCAGGTGCCTCTCAAATTTTGTCAGTCTTTCCTCAAACATTCATGATGGAATAGTGTTGCTACAATGGTTGCAGTTGTTTCCGCGTTCATCATTTTAGATGTTCTCATATTTTTGTTTTTCCTTCAGGAAATTGTGGAAATTGGGTGAATTACTGAGTTTGCATCTTAAGCGCTCGGTAACGAGCGAGGGGACAGCAGCTGTCAGTGAACTAGTGTGGCAGCTAACTCTGTAAACATCAGCTCTGCTGTTTACCTCATTCCCATAATGCACTACAACATCAACTTTTGACAGCTGCTGGAGAAACGGCACTGTGGGTGGGAGGGCAAAACATTTGGAAGAGATATTTTCAGATATCAGTTAGCGAGAAGTGAAAAGACTTGTGAAGGTTTCGATTTTCAAGAATCGAAACCCCCAACCCATTGAGAGATTTGGTACGAATTACCACTCAATATCTTAGAAGCTTCTGTGTGCATGAAGAAACTGCTCTTATTGATTTAAATTCTCTGCCGGTGCGTCCCAAGACACTGGCGCTGACAGACGTTACTGATGATCTCTCCCTTTCATTCCCATTTTCTTTCTCTCGACTCCTAGATCAACCCTTTCAGCTGTTGAATCACTAACTCTGGTTTCTTTAACCTCCTTCAAGTGGTTGTTCGGTTTTAAATACAAAGACTTCAGCTTCATAAGTTCATTTCACGCTTTAGAGTTTTTCTAAGAAAATGTCAGAAATCAATACAGCTTCTTTTAAATAGCCATCAAAGGAGAAACAAGATGCAGAATGGTACTTACAGCTTCTACTAGCTAACTAGCTTGAGTTAAATGAACCTGTAATGAAAAACTGAGCTACAAGTCACTACATAACCACCACACACAACTTGAGTCAGTTGATACAGATACAATCTCTTGATTCAATTAAATTGTGCTGCAATTCTGATTCATTTGGGTATCTTTCAGTTATAAGGTTTGTCTTGATTCACAAGTACTTGATTCAATTATATTGTGTTTCAATTCTGATTCATTTGGGTATCCTGTATTTCATTTACAATGTTCATCTTAATTCGCAAGCTCCTGATTCAATTCTGATTCATTTGAGTATATTTCAGTTATGTTTTGATTCACAAGTACTTGATTCAATTATATTGTGTTTCAATTCTGATTCATTTGGGTAGCCTGTATTTCATTTACAATGTTCATCTTGATTCGCAAGCTCCTGATTCAATTCTGATTCATTTGAGTATATTTCAGTTATGTTTTGATTCACAAGTACTTGATTCAATTATATTGTGTTTCAATTCTGATTCATTTGGGTAGCCTGTATTTCATTTACAATGTTCATCTTGATTCACAAGCTCCTGATTCAATTCTGATTCATTTGAGTATATTTCAGTTATGTTTTGATTCACAAGTACATGATTCAATTATATTGTGTTTCAATTCTGATTCATTTGGGTAGCCTGTATTTCATTTACAATGTTCATCTTGATTCGCAAGCTCCTGATTCAATTCTGATTCATTTGAGTATATTTCAGTTATGTTTTGATTCACAAGTACTTGATTCAATTATATTGTGTTTCAATTCTGATTCATTTGGGTAGCCTGTATTTCATTTACAATGTTCATCTTGATTCACAAGCTCCTGATTCAATTCTGATTCATTTGAGTAAATTTCAGTTTTGTTTTGATTCACAAGTACTTGATTCAATTATATTGTGTTTCAATTCTGATTAATTTTGGTAGACTGTATTTCATTTATAATGTTTATCTTGATTCGCAAGCTCCTGGTTCAATTAAATTTTGATTTGATTCTGATTCATTTCAGTAAATTTCAGTTATAATGTTTGTTTTGATTCAAAAGTTCTTTGATTCAGTTAAACTGTGTTTCAATTCTGATTCACGTGGGTAGACTATTTCATTTATAATGTTCATCTTTATTCACAAGCTCCTAATTTAATTAAATTCTGATTCAATTCTTATTCATTTCAGTTATAATGTTTGTTTTGATTTCCTGATTCAATTAAATTCTGATTTTGATTTGAGTATAAGTTTGTTTGTTTTTTTGTTTTTTGTTTGTTTTTTGAAAGCTCTTGATTCCATTAAATTTTGATTCATTTGGATATATTTCAGTTAGAATTTTCATTATGAAAGAACTTTCTACTAAAGCTGTCATTTTTTTTAAACATACATGGCAATGTTTTAAACTCGTCTTTTGGAACAATTCAAAATCCAGCTCATAAGAGTCATCTCTTTCAGAAATTCAGTTACATTGAATCATGTTTGGACACAGCAGATCTAGTCCAGTGCAACAACACTTTCTGACGATTGCGTCATTTTTAACTCTAATACAGGTCTGGAGTGCTGACTCAACTATTCTTATTGGTCCGCAAAGCTCATGTAACACTGCTGAAATATCTTGGACACAAACTCCCTGCAAGAAAGTTATCATCTGTCATCTGATTGCACAATTTACTCTTGATAGTTATAGTTACCGTTGACACTCCTGCACCAGTGCACTTGATGAAACAGTTGAAATATGCAACAGGCTGAAGTTGAGTCTGAATGTGACTAGTTGACAAAATGCAGAGATGTGTCAAAATAAAGCAGAACCCAGTAAGCACACATAAACCTCTTTTAAGTAGTGTTGGTATCATCAGTGAAATTACTAATGAAAATATATGTTAAAATATTTTTCCTATTTCCTTAAAGAACACATCACACTGTAGCAAAAACCTTTGAGCAAGTTCTGTACATCAGTATTCCAATGGAAAAGCTGTTTATTTGATACAGACTCTTACATGAGAACAGCAGGCATCTCCCACTCCAGCATCCACATCCGCAATCTGTAAGCATTCGCTCCCATGTGTGTGCACATGCTGTTTCTTTCATTAAAGACAAATAAGTTTGACACGATCATGCAGTGTACAACCAGATGTTTTTCACCTAAACTATAAGATATATAAGAGCAGCTGCATTTAAGATATTCTTAAAGCTGAAGTGTGTCATGTTCAATGTTCAAATACTTTATTTAATTCAGATTAAAGGCACAATATGTAATTTTCGCCACTAGAGGTCGCTTATTAAAAAAAAAAGCATAGCTTGATGACGCTATGCAATGAGCGTGGAATCATGGGAGTTGTCGTCTTCAGGGCCGCCTCACAGCCATCCAATTAAAAGCAATCTGACCAAACCAATTGGATTCAGTCAGGCAGAAATCATGTTCATGGTTGAGACGTTAAGCAGGGCGTGGCTGAAAGCCTGGGACATTTTACATTGCTGTTTTTTATTACGCTTATATGCTGCAGTCGGCCATTGCCCCTGCTTTCGCTTTGTTGTTTATGTAATTAAAGTTAAGTTTAACATCCGCCTCCTTCTTCCCTGAACATGAACTTTGTTACAGTTACGTTCTATCACATAAATTCACATTATTTTATTTAATTCTAATGAAACAGTCGCAAATGCTGAAATCCTACTCATACAGGTCACTTTATTTGACAAATTAAAATTGTGGGGTAATGCAGCGCTGTTTTGCGCTGTCAAAACAATCATACTAAAAATAAGTTTGAGTGTTTTGAAAGTTATGCTATAACCTTACTCGGTGGCTGGTATGAGACTTGCCAACCTGGTCTCACGACGAAAACGTACCTGTGGGCACGTTTTCGCGAGTCGCGAAATACGTACCAATGAGTACATATCGCTGCATTTTCGCTCTGAAATATCCACTGAGTGGCGCTAAAAGCGTGTTCTTTTTTTTTTTTTTTGCCGGAGCAGATAATAGGGTGAATGCGGTACGTTTTTATGACGTTGCTTTTTAGACGAATCGCCACGGTTCTCGATTTGACATTTGTGCTTCGTTGCGTTTTAAAATAATGTCCCACCCACGCTACGCCTAAACCTACCCGATAGCATTAACAAAAGCAAACGTGACGTAAGAAGCGTCCGTGATCGTACCATTTTTCAGCTCGTTTAGATCACTTTTTTTTTTTTTTTTGCCCCAGTCAGTCGCCTTTCACGGGATTCGTACCCAAGCAGGGGGGGAGTTGACTCCTCGTCGTAAGTCCAACTCCGTATCGGCTGAGCTACCGAGCAAGCTTGGTTGCGGTCAAAAAAAGCGAAACGCGCAGAGCCGGAAAGTCCAAAGTACGTTCATTTAGAAATCCAACATCAACATCAACTTTTGACAGCTGCTGGAGAAACGGCACTGTGGGTGGTTACGCTCCGGTAAGAAGCGTTTTGAAGTCGTGACATCACATTTATTCATCCATTATCCGACCGTCATCGAAACCGTGTGTGAAAACGAGCAAAAGCGCCTATTGACGTTTTACCAGCCTCTAGCGTTCGTTTCTGACGGAAACTGCAGCGAGACGTACGTATTGGTACGTAATCTCGTGAAAATGTGCCCGCGGGTACGTCTCTACTATGGGACCAGGTTGCTTATTGCACAATGCAGTAAGATATTAGAATATCATATTAATAAAAGCTGGATGCACTTGTTGCTTGCCATGCAATTAATTTTAAAAAATATATTGAAGAAAATGCTGTATTGCTGTTACTACAAATAAAGCTCTTTCTGATTATGCTGTTAGCTGCTTGACAAAATAGCATTGTAACTGAGGCATTGTACAAACATGTTACTCACAGTAAAGAAAACAAGAGATTCAAACAATAAGACTAACCGTGTTGAGCTACAGAATATAATAAAGATTAGTTTTCTGTCGATAAAGATATCCAAACAGTTGCTCACCATCTAATAAATAGCATAATATATTAAAGCCTCTCTGGTGTTTCCATGGTTTTTACGGAAGTAGGACCGGAAATCGAGGGTAACGCGGATACAATGTCATTGACAGCGACGCAATGACACGGACCGTTACACTGGTTAAAATTGCAAATTTCTCTGGATTTAAACATTGTTGGAAACATTTGGGAAAATGTAAATACACAAGTCTACAAAATATATAACACTGTGCTAGTGGTTTTTGGATATTTTTGGATATTTTGTGCCTTTAACATGCAGAGATTATATAATGTAGGTTGTTTAAAATAAAACAAAATCAAATAAAATAAACACAAACACTGACAAATCAAAGCGGTTTATTGATGCAATCATGAGAAAAAAAAAGTATTATACAATTCCTGTGCATATCATCTGAGAGAGAGATGCCTGTTGTTCTCAAGAGACTTTGATAAGACATACTCAAGCTCTGAATGAGGTGAAAGAGCGACGGGGTCTCCTGTCAGAAAGGAATGAGGATTAGTCACACGCCCCGTGTCGCCTCCTCACGACACACACGCAAAAACAGGAGCAAACACAAAGAATGACAGTGACAAAACAAAAGTTGAAATATACCTCCACTGCATGCATGCTCTTGCTACCATTTCACCAGTGATTATTAGGCATGTCTCAAATTGCTAGTAAGACGCCTGTCATCACAATGAATGACAATCAAACATACACTTGAAGCACTGAAGATGGTGCTGACACATGGAACAAGGCCAGTATATATATATATATATATATATATATATATACACACACATCTATAATCTAATTGTATGCTAATGAAATTGCATCAATTCCAAACACCTCCGCAGGAATGTAATAAACAGTAGTAAAAAGTGAGATTACAGCTTTTGAAGAGGCTGTGATAGTAGTCCCGTCCCTCTCTCCTCTAATCTCACACATCAGTGCTTCTAGTGATAGTATCTAATTGAAGCTCTAACACACATCCACTCACTTGGCTAATTAACTAAGACCCCTCACGAGGTGTCCTTCATCCCTAGGCTAGGGTGAGCTGAAGAAGAAAACTCCCCTCGCTGAGCCTGAATTTAACACCCCAAACGGCCCATATTTCACCCTCTTACTGCCTCACCAATACCAGAGACCCCCGGGGACATACAGTTCTCCCTCACACAGAGATTGTGATTTTCTCTCTCTCACTCTTTTAACATGAAGGTTCACCTTCTCCCTTAGTCAGAGACATTGTCCTCTGTCCTCCCTGACTCCTGTGAGATTGTGTTTCTATCTTTATCCACGTTTCATTAGCTCTATTCGTCTCCAGTGGCGGGGCCGTTCTATGTATATTCACCGTTTATTAGAGAACACTTCTCGGTCGCCACGGTGGTCTAACGGTGGCCAATTACGAACACTGTGCCAGTCTCACATGCTGACCCCTGTTGCATTGTGGGTCCTCCCTTGAGTGTCGTACATGTCGGCCGTTTAGTCAATGTGGATTTCTCACTGCTATACCAACTGTCAATTGTTTGTGTTAAACCACCTGATTAATGGTGAGGAAAATGGTTAGCGATAAAAAAAAAAAAAGAAAAGTTGAAGGAATAGTTCTTTACTCACCCTCATGTCAGTGGAATGCAAAAGGAGATTTAAGACTCAATATTATAATAAATAAAATAAAAAAAATAATAAATAAAATTTTATTTTATATATTTAGTTTGTTTTATATCAAATGTTAAACAATAAATTTTTTTTACAATAAATTAATCACTTTGTTTATATATAAATGTATTTAATATTCGTAATATTTTAATGCAAAATGACTTTTTACACTATAATTTTGGGTTATATGTAATTATATCTAATTTTTTTTAATAAATTAAACCAATTAATCAATGCATAACATATTTAGTTACTATTTATTAAAAAAATATTTTACCCATATTTCGATAATTTTTTTTTTTTTTTTGCATCACTATAATTTACACAATTATACATTATATCCATGCAAATAAAGAGCCAATGGCATTTGCGGTCAGTGACATTAAACAGCACAATTTTTAAACAATGAGGCTGAGTAAATGATTATGTCATTCATATTTCTGGATGAATTACTCTTTTAAAGACACAACAGAAAAGTCATGGGTTTGATTCTTTTGGAACGCACAAGCTCTTAAAGTCACTTTGGATAAAGACATCTGCCAAAAGCATAAATGTTTAAAACAATAATACATCAAGAGTGTGTTAACTTAATTAAAAGGCTCCAGCCAAATCAGTTTCCCTTCCCTCTCCCATTATCTCTGTCTCTTGTCTCTGTCAGGGTGGCATGACCTTGCAGAGGTTAATTTGTTTTACGAGTCACCCTGTGCATCAATCAGAGATCACATGCACATCCCCAATTACAACCCGGCTCTGAAAAACACACAGAGACACACACACACACATAACATAACCATTGTGATCTCACAAGCCCAGATGTTTCATCACATGCTAATTCACACAACAAACCCACATCAAGAGCTTCTTAATCTGTCACTCCATCTCACTCTCCTCCCCTCCCTGAAAGGAGTGAGATGAGAGCAAACGAGTGGAAAAGAGAGAGATAACTTTCATGTTTATGATAAGAAGGCAGATCGAAAATAATGATCGCTGATTGATTGCAGTTCTGTGATGTCAGCGGGAGAAGAAATGTGTCTCATTAAAAGTGTAGGAGTGAACGCAGGGAAAAATGACATCAGACTAGAGAAAAAATCATGAATTTCACAAAAAATTAAGCATTTGTAGGAAGATGATGTCCTGCAATCTAACATTATTTTTAACAGTGTTTTGCGAATTATTTGCATGTAGAGGTTCTGCTTATATTAATGGAGAGGCATGGAATATTTGAAGTATTTTAACATATTTTCAAAATTAATTTGATCACTACAGGAACCTTTAGAAGGAAGTCAGTGAATGAAGGCAAAAACATGATTAAAAGTTAATGTGGAGATTACTAAAACACTGCAAACTCAATAACACTATAAACTATAATGCAATTAGATAGATAGATAGATAGATAGATAGATAGATAGATAGATAGATAGATAGATAGATAGATAGATAGATAGATAGATAGATAGATAGATAGATAGATAGATAGATAGATGGATAGATAGATATTTAACAAAATGCTAACACATTTAGCATATTGTTATCTTGATGATTAGCATGTCAGTAACACAGTGCTAACATGATTAACATTTTGCTAATATGTTTTGGTTAACTTTTTTTATATGTTTTAGCACTTATACAACTGCTATTAGCATGTAGCTATTCACTGCTAGCATGTCTAACATGTTGGAAGTCCTGTTTGCTAGCATGAGTCAAAAGAGCTGATAGGTCTTGCTAAATGTCTCATGTCTTTACAATGTTCTAATGCAGAGATATAGATCTTGCAAAACGGTTGCTAGGGAACTCTGTTTTGTTGTTAGGGAATGGCTTGGCAGCTGCCAATAATGATACTCTAAAGGCTTCTTGCCAGCATGAATGATATAAACCAACACCCATGCCACTATGACATTCAGATTTGAAGATATTCCTCTTTGGGTTTGGGTTGCTAAGGTGCTCTGCAACGGTTGGGACGTGGTGAAGGTGATTTATGATGTCTCTTTGCATCCCAAGTAAAAAGAGCTCGCCCTCATGTTTTTTTACCATTTCTATCCAAAGATAACCCTTTTAATGAAAGTCTAAGGTACTTGTTGCTAGGGTGCTCTAAATGGTTGCTAGGGCGTGGCTTGATTGCTTCACGATAATCCTGAGAGACTGAGTAAAATGAGCCCATCCCCATGTCTCTATGATACTGTGCTGCAAAGATATCCATGTGGGCATTTTATAATGGCAGTCTATGGGATCAGTTGCTAGGGTGCTCTAAATAGTTTCTAGGGCGTGGCTAGACAGTTTCCATGGGAATACGTAAAGACTACTTGCCAATCTGAGTCAAAAGAGGCCACCCACTTGTCTCTATGATATTCTGATTAACAGATATACATACATCTCACCTTTTTGCAATGGAAGTCTATGGGGTGGTTGCTAGGGTGCTGTAACTGGATCAAAAATGCATCAGCTGAGATTATTCATTACAGTACATGATATTATAAATGTTGACTTGGTGCCTTAATGTGCCTTACATTTACAACAATGTAAATCACATTCACATTCATTAATTCAGATTTTCACATAAACATTTTCTAAAAGTTAGTTCCTTTAATGTGGATACATGGGAATATATATTCAGGTGTGTATATATATATATATATATATATATATATATATATATATATATATATATATATATATATATATATATATGTGTGTGTGTGTGTGTGTGTGTGTGTGTGTGTGTGTGTGTGTGTGTGAGTGTGTGTGTGAGTGTGCACACATGTATAGAATGACTGAAGAACACAGTCTTTAGAAGTAGTTGAAAAGGACAGTGGGCACAAGACTTTGACTTTTTTTATTCAATTCCCTCTCTGTAGACAGTGGAAGTGCCTCTTTCTGTCTCTCACACACACACACACTCAGCAAGACTCCGTCAGAAATCCCAGCAGTGAATAGGGAAGGGCGCTGGGGAAGGTTTGAAGGGTTTGAAGGTGTAATTAGTATTCAGAGTATGTTTGCTGTGAGACCGTCTGACTCACTTAAAGATGCACAGTACAGCACAGCACACACAGAACACGCTCTGCATTTAACACTTACTACAGGACACACACCCCATGCAAATCTCTCCATTCTTACTCAGTACACATCCGAATGTTTACCAGACTCTCACACACACAGAGGCTCATAGCACAAGCCCTCTGACCGATCCTCCAAACTATTATCTCTCCAAAGTGACTCACTAAACCACGCATGGTCTGCCCTGCTTCACTTCAATACCTCACGCAAGGAAGACAGCCTGACAACATAGATGCCACATCACACATTCAAATACTCTCACCATTACTCGCCTATGTATTGTTCATTCTATTTTATAGTCCCTTTAAAAACCTTATGCTTGATCATGCTCAATAACCTGATGCTTGACTGCATAGTGACGACCAGGGACAGAAATAAACACACACGTATTATGTAAAAGGTAGGCCTACACAGATTTATAATACACCTATACATATATTTATTTATTACATTTATTAATACACATACCTATACACATAATATGACTACATATTAGTCATAACAGAGGAAGCGCTGTCTGGTTTACTACATTTAATATTCCCTTTAATAAATTAATAAATGGTTACTGTGTGCCATTTACTTGAGAAGTATGACAAAAGTGATCATAATGAAATTTAAACTTATGAGGAGAGGCATCAAATTTACACCCAAATGCCAAATAATCTACGAGGATAGGAACCCAAAACCAGACTGTAGGTATGTAAACTGCTTAATTCATCTTGAGTCAGGCAGATTTACTGAATAGAAACTGTTGTTTTTGTGCTTGTGTATCCATTTTCAAACTTGAAGTTGCTTCATAAAAGCCTATATTGCAAAAATATGGGTTGATAAATGGGTTTCTAACAAGTTTTATGCTGCATGCATCACATCACAAAAAACCAGGCTCCCTGTTGCATCTCTTCTTTCAGTGCTGCTTTTGGGACGCAAAATCAAGCTACTCACGTGTGCAGCATGTGAATGCTATTAAAAGTAGTTTTTGTTTGAAATGAAACAAAACAAAATTAAATGAAATAAAATAAAATAAAATAAAACTGTAATAGAAATATTTTATGTCAACAAAATGCAGACCAAGAATGCTCAGGTCAAAGACCATGTAGACTTACTCAAAAAGTGCTTAACACAATAGAACTAACAGTCATAAGATTTGCTTAGATCATGACAAACCAAACACCAGAACAAATCACAGTAAAGAAGACAATGATTTTTACTCAACTGTAAGACTTAAAATGTGCATGTATTTTTCTGTTCAGAGACTCACTCAGTTCTTGTGACCAGTGATCTCCTGGCCGTAAATAAAACTTTATTTCTGCAAAGAGCAACTTGGAAGTCGTGTCAGGTATATGCTGCGCAGCTGAGGAATAGAAGTACTAAAGATTCTACGCTCAAAAGACCACAGCAGAGACAATGATAGTGTTGGAAGACTATAGAGACGCCCTCGGGGTGAGGCTGTATTATTCGGAGTTAGTATTAATGATCCTGTGTCGGACCAGCGTACACCTGAGAAGGACGGTGAGAGAGTATAGATGCTAAAGACCTGTGTGCTCATGTGTGATTGAGGTAGTGATAGTAGCTTCTTGACGGGACGCTGTCACCTTTCTTCGGGAGGGGAATTACCATGTAGTATTGGAAATGTATTAGAAGTATTCGAGAAGGGGATTACCTCAAGATACTGTAGTATTATATTGTATTATATTCAGGATGGGAATTACCCTAAAGGTACTGTAGTATTGTATTATATTATATTGACAACTGGAGGTTGTTCGAATAGTCAGTGGTGAAGTCAGATTAGCATTGGGAATTGGGAATAACAGTTTTGGCGAGCCAGCCAGGAGGCAAACATAGAATCTTACAAAACAAAATAAAATAACAAAACAAACAAACAAACAAAAAATAAAATAAAACAAAAATAAATAAATAAAATAATTAGATGAAAATTAAAAAGTGTTGCCTTGACACCTCGCTAAGATAACTAAGATAACTAAAACTGAAATAATAAATTAAAGAAATAATATTAAATATAAAAAACAAAAACAATGGCAAACAAAAACTAACATGAAAATTTAAAATATAAAAATAAAATATTAATAATTATTATAGCATATAAATAATGCTAAAATAACACTGGGTAATAATAATGAATTTGCAATAAAATGACAATATTCATTTTAATTATCCTGATTTTGATTCTTAAAATCCCATTAGTACAGTGCTTCCCATCCTTCCCTTACGTGTTGTTAGTTTTGTGATAAACCAATTTAGAAGGTTCCCTGCATCATTTACAGCATTAACTGAGCGAGTTATGCATGCACAATGGACATCCAAATGAATCTGTATTGAATCTGGAATTGAAATGTGAGCTTGTGAGCCAGAACAAAGACATATACTTCATATTCTGTATGTAGCATGTGTGAAACAGTTCTCAGTTCTTGCTCCAGTCCCACTTCAATTTTCACTTTGCTGTTGATAAATTTCAATACTGAACATCTAAACTGAACAAGCATCATGATGAATATCACAAAATTAAAATATAGATCCTCTGAACCATATTCCATTTTTATTCAGTGTGTTTTAGATACGCAGTAATAAACCACCATGTTTGGCCTGAATTCATCTCAACGTCTGTTTCATACATTTTCAGAGTTTCAAACGAATTGCATTCTGGTAAAGTGTGTGTACCTCTCTGAAACGTATTTTTCTTAGACAGAATGATGAATGCAGCTCAAGTGGCTCTTGACCACACCACCACGACAATCAGAAATGCATATCAGAGGATCTGCCATTAGCTACATGTCAGGATCTCTGTTGCTGCATTGCTGAACATCTTAATACTAGGAGATTAGTTTCAAACGGCTATTCTGAAAAGAAAGAGATGTAATTTCCCCCAGGCTCATTGATAGGCAGGACGCACTGTATCAGATAATGAAATGTCAGCACAAATGGGCCGCATGTATCTGAGAAACGATGTGAGCCATTCTGCTGTGTGTGAATGTGTTATAAGTCAGAGATAACCATGCAGAACGATATTGTTGATGGTATCTTATATTATAAACACTGTATAAATGAATGAGCACAACATGAAGATTTAGGCTTCTCTATTTTGTGTAAATGCCATCGATAAGCACCCATCCTCAATAGAGCACAACAACCTGACCAGCTTATCAGTGACCTTGATTTTGGCATTTTTTCACGTTCATGTTCTCAAGTATTTCAAAAACGTCCGCAATGAAGAGGTATTAAGGCCAGTTTACACCAAGAATGATAACTATGAAGATAATGATAACTATATCTGAGCCCACAAGAGCAGACGATGTCTCTCTGTTTATTATAAGAGGCCATTGCAGTTATGTCATCTGCCGCTTTAAATGCTCAAGCTCTTTAAAGTATGATAGATTCTGATTGGCTGTCAAAGTTTTTATCATTTATCAGCCGAGAAAAAAAAAAATGTTCTAAAAGTGATTGCAATGATATTGTTTGTTTGTGACATTATTGTCTTTATCATTATAGTTATTGTCTTTGGTGTGAATGGGTCTTTAGCCTTGAACAAAACCAGACAGCTCTAACATGGACACTTGATTCACAACACAACACTAGATTCAAAATTAGAAAATATGACTAAATGTTGTAGACTGTTACTTAGTTCACTTTCAAATAAAATTTTCCTAATAATTTACTCACTCCCATGTCATCCAAGATGTTCATGTCTTTCTTTCTTCAGTCGAAAAGAAATTAAGGTTTTTGATGAAAACATTCCAGGATTATTCTCCTTATAATGAACTTCACTGGTCTCCAAACAGTTGAAGGTCAAAATTACATTTTCAGTGCAGCTTCAAATGGCTTTAAACGATACCAGACGAGGAATAAGGGTCTTATCTAGCGAAACGATCGGTCATTTTCGAAAAAAAAAATGTAAATGTATATGCTTTACATAAACAAACGATCGCCTTCCAAGTGCTTCCGCCAAAACCGCACTTTCGTACTTAAATTATACTTACGGAACAAACTCATTTTTTCTGTAAGTAGAATAGGGAAGTCGTAGGACATACAGCATAAGCTTTTTGAAGAATACGAAAGTGCGGTTTTGGCAGAAGCACTTGGAAGGCGAACATTTGTTTATATAAAGCATATACATTTACATTTTTTTCGGAAATGACCGTTCGTTTTGCTAGATAAGACCCTTATTCCTCGTCTGGTATCGTTTAAAGCCATTTGAAGCTGCACTGAAACTATAATTTTGACCTTCAACCGTTTGGAGGCCATTGAAGTCCATTATAAGGAGAATAATCCTTAATTTCTTTTCGACTGAAGAAAGACATGAACATCCTGGATGACATGGGGGTGAGTAAATTATCAGGAAAATTTTATTTGAAAGTGAACTAATCCTTTAATGAGAAAATAAACATCTCATCCCATGAAATACTGATGCAAACTGAATAAGAATCGACTGTATAATATATGAAATTATTGACTTGAAGTCACTGTAGAATAAAGTATAAAAAATATACCATTTATTATAGATCGGCAATTAAATAAAGATTGGTTGGTTGGTTGGTTGGTTGGTTGGTTGGTTGGTTGGTTGGTTGGTTGGTTGGTTGGATGGATGGATGGATGGATGGATGGATGGATGGATGGATGGATGGATGGATGGATGGATGGATGGATGGAATTAGATAGGATTAGATTACATTTTTTTACATCATCGATTGTCATCTTTAAAATGAAAATTTAACATTGAATAAAAAAATCTCTAATCTCTAATGCATAACACAGGAATCTAAATACAATCAAACAAGGAAAAAAAAAATGTGTGAATGATTGCTTTTGCATTGAGGTGGAGAAGAAGAAAAATAAGATGTTTGTGTCACGAAAACAGGAAGAAGCATTAGTATGCTGCGAGGTGACTAAGCTTCATTACAGCCGATGAAAAACAGGCAGCCAATGGATCAATAGTCTTCTGCTCTATCCAGCGGCAGGCCCTCTGCGGCCCACAGCCAGCCCAGGTTATGAGTGAGATGCCGAAATATCATTATTTCAAATGTCATACCTACAGCCAACACGCACACCCACCCCTTCATGGGCGGGAGCCATCATTTTAAAGATTTGTTTTTCTTATTTTTCCGCAGTATTGGAAAATTCATCAAAGTTGTTGAGTGCTGGCAAGGTGTAATTTATACAGGTTCACACCATGAGGGGTTTAAATCTGGGCAAGAAAAAGCTGTGTGAGTCGAATGAGCCTACAATGTAATGAGAGATGGTTCTTCACAGCCAGTGTTTCATGCTGAGTGTGAGGTGAGGACTGATATAGTATTTCAAGCTAAGTGGAAGGGACATAAAACACCTAAATCTAAAAATTCTATTATATAAAAACTAGACATAAAACTAGTGATAATATAGAGAAATTATCACAGGTAAATGCAAATGTCTTGCTCATTATTAAAGGGACAATCTTTAAAAAAATGGAAGTGTTTTCTTCCTTTTAAAAGTTTCTAAGCCTTTTTATGTGATTTATTTTTATACTACTCATAACTATGCATGAGTACATGGTTAGTTGAATTTTTATATATATTTTTGGGGGGGGGGGGGTCATGACCCACCAGTTAAGTACCAGTTTTGGTCAAAAGTCTTTTCACTGTGCAGTGAAGGTCAGGTCAACAAACTTGAATTTTTCATGCTATTTTGTTTATGCATATGAATGGAAATGAATGTAATGCAGAGTGTAATGTGACTGCCCTCTGCAGCACTTTTTCCATTAAAATTCCCTTAAAAATCCTTAAAACAAGACACATGTGAAACATCACTGTATAAGTTATCATAGATTATCATACATTGCAATATACTGTGCAGTAAGACCAAATACACATATACTGAAGATACATTATTTTTTGATTGATTCAAGAGGAGTTTAATCACAAAAAAAGAAACATGTACTGTATGTCATTTTAAATAAACAGTGCCATACCATCAAAAAAAGACCATATTAAGTTCTTGTTTCAAGAACTAAAGAAAAAAAAAAAGGTGTGTGTGGGGGGGGGGGTTTTGGGGTAAAAAAAGCATATATTAGATAATACTCCAACAATATTTATTGTTATTTTCAGTCAGTGTAAGTGTCAGTGAGGGCAGAAAACGGTCACGTTAAACTAAATCACTAAATAATGATTTTGTAGAATACACCTTGAGTAATGTAATATCTGCAAGTGACTTCAGGGTTAAAATGGTCCATTAAAAAGAAAAAATAATAATGTCTCTCCAGGGGAGCGGGGAAGAGGGTTTGTAATTAGCTAGAGTGAAATCTGACTGAGGTTTAGTACATGGCGGCTCTCGATTCTGAACTCCAAGCATTGGAGTAATTGGCCTGTCAGTGTGCTCAAGACCTGTGGCCCTATGAAACGGCCCTCACATGTGCCGGCTCTCCGTAACAAGCTGTGGTCTAAGCGGATGAGCCCTCTCCTCCACCTCCCAAACTTTCTGGAAGGTGGAGCAGGTGGTGCATGATGGATAGTGTTTGCAGCAGTAATGGGTCGTGACACTGAAAGGACTATCAGTTTGTCTGATCTTTAGCTCAGTGCTAATTTAGAGCACAGGTGCTGCCCAGACAGGAAAATGCAAGTCATCTATGTATAGTATGAAGCATGTGAGAAACGCGCAGGTGATTCATCTTCTCTAATGATGTTCTTCTTTCCCTTCATTTGTAGACCAGCACCCACTACCTGCTGCGAGCTCTCCAAGTGACTGATTCAATCTGAACTACAGGTGGCTTTTCTAATTATGTCTCGATTTCTCTCCCCTGTCCTTCTGCTTTCTCCCAAGCTAACTGGTCTTTCCTTTCTTTCCACCTGCTCCATCTACCCATGGCCATTTGAATCCCCCTCTCACTCAATTCTTTCCCAATTTCCTCAATCTATTATTTTCTCCATTCCTGTCTACCAATCTATCGTCTCTGAATTAGAACTAAAGAATCCAAAAATGAAAATTCCCATTTACTCACCACGTATTTCCAAACTTTTGTTTTGTTTTTTCATTAAACTCAGGATATTTTGGGCAGAATATCAGAGCTTCTGCTTTTCATTCAAAGAAAGTGAATGATTTATGTATAGGCCTACTTCCATCACCAAAAAAGCACCATAAAAGTACCCTGAATGCAATACCAGGAGTGATTCAAGTAAAGGCATAATTTTTTTAAATAAAAAATAATTGCAAATGAGATTTGAAAACTCCAGCAGAGGGAAAGATTATTAATTATCTTTTTTTTTTTCCACACACAAATCTATCATATGACTTATGAGTAATAAGGATCACATTTATGATGTTTTTTGCCTAGCTTGACAGTAAAAATTACCAATTAGTTTGATTCTATAAAAAGCAGCTTGAACATAAATATCTCATTTTGTGTTTCACAGAAAACAGAAAATAATATTGGATTGGAACGACATGAGGAAGAGATTATAAAATGTTAATTTTTGTGTGAACTTCTTTTAAAAAGTCATTATGGAATTAAAATGTACCCTACTTTCTTAAAGGTGCCCTAGATTCAAAAATGTAATTTACCTCGGCATAGTTAAATAACAAGAGTTCAGTACATGGAAATGACATACAGTGAGTCTCAAACTCCATTGTTTCCTCCTTCTTATATAAATCTCATTTGTTTAAAAGACCTCCGAAGAACAGGCGAATCTCAACATAACACAGACTGTTACGTAACAGTCGGGGTGTACGCCCCCAATATTTACATATGCCAGCCCATGTTCCCAACATTATGAAAGGCATTAGACAAGGGCAGAACGTCTGGATCTGCACAGCTGAATCAACAGACTAGGTAAGCAAGCAAGGACAATAGCAAAAAATGGCAGATGGAGCAATAATAACTGACATGATCCATGATATCATGATATTTTTAGTGATATTTGTAAACTGTCTTTCTAAATGTTTCGTTAGCATGTTGCTAATGTACTGTTAAATGTGGTTAAAGTTACCATCGTTTCTTACTGTATTCACGGAGACAAGAGGCGCCACTATTTTCATTTTTAAACACTTAAAATGCATAAACACAACTTCATTCTTTATAAATCTCTCCAACAGTGTAGCATTAGCCGTTAGCCACGGAGCACTATCAAACTCATTCAGAATCAAATATAAACATCAAAATAAACACTGTACTTACGCGATTAGACATGCTGCATGACGAACACTTTGTAAAGATCCATTTTGAGGGTTATATTAGCTGTTTGAACATTTTTTTATGTTGTTTAAGGCAAGCGCGAGCTCTTGGGGCAGAGAGCACGAGAATTAAAGGGCCACACACCCTGAATCGGCTCATTTATAATGATGCCCCAAAATAGGCAGTTAAAAAAATGAATAAAAAAAAATCTATGGGGTATTTTGAGCTGAAACTTCACAGACACATTCAGGGGACACCTTAGACTTATATTACATCTTTTAAAAAAAAGTTCTAGGGCACCTTTAAAGGGTTAGTTCACCCAAAGAATGAAAAAATTGCCATCATTTACTCACCCTCATGTCGTTCCAAACCCGTAAGACTTTGTTCATCTTCGAAACACAAATGAAGATGTTTTAAATTAAATGAAAGTGGTTTAGTCCAAATTTTCAGAAGAGACTCGGTTGCTTTATATGATGAACAGATTGAATTTAGGCTTTTATTCACATATAAACATTGATCAGCAACCATAAACCATAAACAGAAGCTCAACCAAACCTGCTTGATGCACAAGAATGAACCTCATTGCGGAAGCTCAAACGTGCTGTGTAACACACGAGAATGAACCTCATTGGTTCTCGACATCACGCAAACATGTTTGAGCTTACGTTTACCATGACTGACGTGTGAGATGATTAATGTTTATATGTGAATAAAAGCCTAAATTCAATCTGTTCAGTGTATAAAGTGATCGTGTCTCTTCAGAAAATTTGAACTAAACCGTTCAATTCATATGGATTAGTTTTACGATCTCTTTATGAAGCATCAAAGTGGTAGTTGCATGGACTGTCGATGGAGGGACAGAAATCTCGATCGATGGATGGATGGATGGATGGATGGATGGATGGATGGATGGATGGATGGATGGATGGATGGATGGATGGATGGATGGATGGATGGATGGATGGATGGATGGATGGATGGATGGATGGATGGAAGGAAGGAAGGAAAAACCTCTCTTGTCCCACACTGCAAACTTGGCTGAAGAAAAAGCTGAATTAAATAGTGTTTCATGTCGGCTGATGCTGTGCCATATATATTGTGCATGATCTGAAGTCTGCACAGAAGAGCTGCTCCACATTCACGCTTGTTTCAGATAATTATATTGATTTAATGTGTGGACTTTGAACAGCCCTCTAAAGTCATCTGTGTCTAATTCTGGCTTCTGACTTGAGGAGGGAGTGAGCAAACAATGATACGTGGAGAGAAAGAGAGAGAGATGTGTCACAGATGCACACACACAAAAAAAATGTGTGTATGTGTATAAGGGAAATCAAGAGCGAGCTGCTTATCCAAGTGTGACTAAAAAGAAGAGCAAGTATTATAAACCCTTGAGGTATAATATTATGGACTAAAATACATCATTGGTTATCCACACAATATACACATGAGCACACAATTCATGTGAATGCTCAAACATACATACTCATCAGAAGCAGAAACACGGACAGAACTGACACACTGTCTAAACACACTAAAAACACACATATAGACTTGCTCAGAGTAAGCAAACGCCCGCATTGCAAATATGTATCTTCATAATTGACAAGAGCCCTCAACATTCAGCAACAATGCTAACGCCTCAAGACAATGTTGGCAGCTCATTTAGAGGAACAACTTTCAGCAATCTGCACATTTTTCTTGCCGCATTTCAATCATCTTGGAAAGTCTGACTTTCCAAGATGATTGGACAACTGCAATATAGCACCACCTGAAGTCAAATTTCCAACATGGCAGCATCCCGAAAGTTAATGAAATACGTTCATTTAGTGCAAATAAAAAGCAAAAACCACGTCAAATTTCCTACTTTACATGAAAATAGAACTTGTTCAGCAAATGACTGGATTTTAAGAGACTTGTTTGTCGATAAACTACTACAAAGCTAACAGTAGAGATGTCAATGTATGTATGATGGCATACCATCATGGCGGCACCCTTTAATAAACACTCACTTTTAACCAAATAAAATGCAAAAATGAGTCAAGGTTCCTACATTACATGAAAATAAAATTTGGTTATTTGTTAATTAATCAACAGCACAGCTAATGGAAACTAACCTTTGCTGGTAGATGCTGTAACTAGACTGCAAAAAAAAAAAAAAAAAAGTTCTCTATTGGCAACCACTCAAAAGTAGTCATGTTATTCTGACAAAATTGTTTTACAAGAAACATACAAATAACAAAAATGTCTTGTTATTTTCCAGTAGCAGTTTTACCAGAGCTCATTTTTGGAGGTCTCCTTACATATGAACCAGCTGCTGTTGTTGTTTTTTTTTTTCTTTTCTTTCCAATTTCTCATCTAATTTGGTGGTACCTGGCCAGAATATGCTGCAAAGTGAACTTTTCGCCAATTGTCTAGGTCTGGCTCAGTGAAACTAAGCAATGACTCACTCCAGTCAAATTTTAGAGCCAATCAGACCCGAGACGCTCACTCTAATGACACTGAGGATGGGCTAGTGGCATTTAGCATTGCTGTGAATTAGAGACAGTGTGAGTGGAGGTGTCTGAAGGTGAGTGGGATCGTCCTCATCAGGGACGAAGTTAAGCACTGTCTCCATGATAAATAAAACACATTCATTATGGCAGCTCCACTAATGGCCTGAGAGATGAAGGAGTGAGATGGGGCTGAGACGAGCAATGATTACTTTCGGTTATAAGAGCAAGGTCGCTGGCCGCCTCCTCTCTCCCTCTCTTTCTCCCTCTCTCTCTCTTGCTCTTTCTCTCTCGACTTAATGTTTTGTTCTTTACTGTTCACATGAATGAGCATGCTCAAGCACACAAGGATTTTTTCAGATTTCTCTCTGAATTTTTTTGTAAGCCATTTTACACCATCCAATATCCCCGTTTTCTTCTTTAATCCCTCATTCCTCCCCTCACTGCTCCTCTTGCTTTCTCCATTGGCCTCCCTAAAAAAAAAGACCTGTGGCGATACTGTGTGGCAATGGTGAGCAAAAACTCATTAAGAAGAGAAAGAAGCCTTGTAGGGCCATGAGTCTCTGGATCAAAGCTACATTTTAGACTAAATGTCTAATTTAACAAGAATTCAACCACAGGTGAGTCTAATTATTCATTACACACGTGTCCAGCAGACAGTTGACTATAAAAGGCTATTAAAACCCCTTCCCATTTCATGCTGTCAGCAATGGCACCACATGGAAGAGAAATGTCACAAGACCTGAGAAAGAAAATATTTGCTTTACACCAGAAAGGTGAAGGCTACAAGAAGATCAGCAAAGCTTTACTTTAAAGAATACTGTAGCAAAAGTGATACTGCAAGATGGAACTGCAACCATCTCACAGAGACGTCCAGGTCACCCACAGAAGTTAACACCTCGACAGGAGCGTTTTCTGATGAGAAAGGTTGAAGAAAATCGGTATGCAAGTTCACTACAGTTATCTAAAGAAGTAGAAAGCCAAATTGGGGTGACCATTTCCCGTGATACAATACGGCATACACTGCAGAGGAATGGCATGCATGGGTGCCGTCCACTAAAGAAGCATTTCCTAAAGCCCAGGCACAAAAAAGCCCACCTAGAGTTTGCCAGGGCCCATGCTGACAAAGATGAAGACTGCTGGGACTCTATACTCTGGAGTGATGAGACCAAGATAAATGTTTTTTGGAACTGATGGCTTCAAAACTATGTAGGAATACAAAGAAAAATGCATGGTGCCTACAGTGAAACATGGTGGTGGCAGTGTCCTTATGTGGGGCTGCATGAGTGCTGCTGGTGCATTTCATTGATGGCATCATGAATTCACAGATGTACTGCTCTATACTGAAAGAGAAGATGCTATTCCGTGCCCTTGGTCGTCCAACATGACAATGATCCTAAGCACACATCTAAGGCCACTGTTGGATTTCTGAAGAAGAACAGGGTGAAAGTCATTCAGTGGCTCCTGATCTGAACCCAATCAAACACCTATGGGGAATTCTGAAGGGACAAGTTGAGCATCACTCTCCATCCAGAATCCAATCTCTTGAAGAATGGAAAAAGATAGATGTTGCAAAATGTCACCAACTTGTTCATTCGATGCCTAGAAGACTTGGTGCTGTCAATTAGAAATCATGGAGGCCATACAAAGTACCAGATGTAGTAGTTTTTGTTGTGGGGTGTACTCATTTTTGCATCACCCTAATTTGAGTAAAACTGAAAAATGTGTAATCTAAGTTATATTATTAACCTTACTTTCATGCTATAAGTTAAACAGATGTTATATTAAACTTAGTCTTGTCAAAATTTTGGAAATTGTTTTTGTGTTTCATTGAGATATTGTTTAAAATGTTACTTTTCAAAGGGGGTGTACTCATTTACGCTGAGCACTGTATATATATATATAGTTAAATGAAAATCACATTAAATGTGTCTCAGAAACATTTGAACATATTTATTTTTTCATTTATATTTATTATTATTAAAATGTTTTTATATATCAAAATTAAGTCAATTTATGAAAAATAAATATTATTTTAGATTTCATTTTCATTATTTTTGTAGTGGGGATTTGAACCCATCCCCCCACCCCACCCACCGTAACAATATTAATAATAATAATAATAATTATAGTAATCACAACAAAAATACCAAATTCTCCTATACTTGTTGTATATATGTCCACCATTGGACAAATTAATCAAGTGTGTAAAAAAGTGTTATAAATTAATTCATTTTTTTTAAGGTCCACACAGAGAAAAGTGCACATAGCTGAAAGAAAAAAGAAAAGAAAAAAAAAAACATGGACTTTTGAATGATTAGCCTACTATATTTACATAGTATCATGTTTGTTTGTTTTTGTTTTTGGAAACATATGCCCATACTAACATGGTAATTCCATAGTACTGTAACATGTGGGACGTGACAACGGAGTGGAAGATCCAAATGCGAGCTTTATTAGCTGAAGCGCATAGTCAAACAGGCAGAAGGTCGAACACCGGCAAACAGATACAAGAAGGCAAGGCAAAAGGGTAATCCAAAAACACAGGCAAGGGTCAGGGCAGGCAGCAAATGATCATAAAAGAAGGAAACAGTCCAGGGTCTAAACACAGGCTAAGCTAGGCTGGGCTAGGCTAGGCTAGGCTAGAGGAACGCAAAGACACAGTAAACAAAGGCTAAACAATACTCA
Source organism: Megalobrama amblycephala (assembly GCF_018812025.1). NCBI lineage: Eukaryota > Metazoa > Chordata > Actinopteri > Cypriniformes > Xenocyprididae > Megalobrama > Megalobrama amblycephala. Next base: position 8,286,084 of record NC_063057.1, on the reverse strand, counting down.
GCAGGGCAAGAGTGGAACACAGGGACTATGTATACACAGGCACAAACAAGGTAATGAGTTAACAAGGGGGCGTGGTCCAATGAGTGTCCATGGTAACAAACAAGGGGAGCAGCGGGGAAACATGAGGTGAACAAACAGAGGATATACAGGGAACACAGACAGGGAACATGACAAGTACTTTTTGTTAGTGTTAAGTGGAGCTGTATGTGTCTGTTTTTAAGGTTTTTTTTTTGTTGTTGTTGTTTTTTTTGTTTAAAAGGCAATTAGCCATAACCGTGAGTCTGGCTGACACACAGAGAGGTTTTGGGTAGTGTAGTTTATCTGATTGTGAGTGCCATATGGCACTGAGAATCAAAGACCTGTCGCCCTAAACAGCCGGTGGAGCACAAACCCTGTCAAAGTGACACAAAGAGAAAGGCAACCTGTCAGGAGACTTTCAGACCCGAATAAACAAGGTTTGATCCGGCCCGGAGTCCAAGCGGCCCTGGCACATACACAGACACGCTCCGACATCACTCTGCCTGGAATGAGAATAACCCATTACCGAAAGAAAAAAGATACAAAGGACCTCGGCGAGGATGAGTTTTTCCTGTCGTGTCACAAACATGAGTTTCAAAACACAGCATAGGAAAGGACACCTCAGAGTTTACTGTCATATCTCTCCTCTCGCCTTTGTGTGAAGTGAGTGTCACCGAGCGCTGCTGTTGACAGGCTCTGCATAAGCAAACGCGCAGACACACTGGAGTCACGCAGTCAGAGCTGTCAGAGAGCCAGTGACAGCAGACAGACAGCATGCGTAAGGACACCATGACACTGATGAGGTGCTAATTGAAAAACATAAACGGGGAGTGCGGTTACCCACGAGAGGAGAGAAACAACAACGCAAGAACAACTGTACAGTGCCCTTCATCTTCCTGTATATAGATTTATTAAGTCCAAGACACTGACAGATACCATAACATCTTAATGAGAGTCATTGTGATGGCTGTAAATAAGCTGGAAACTGCTCTTGGGAATGAATCAGTTATTTTAAAGGGATAGAGTTCCCCTAGAAATGAAAATTCTGCCATCATTTACTTCACCCTCAAGTTGTTCCAAACCTGTATGAATTTCTTTTTTCTGCTGAACACAAAAGAAGATATTTTGAAGAGTATGGAGAGAAAAAAAAAGAAAGAAAAAAGCTATGGAAGTCATTAGGGGTCCCATCAACTGTTTGGTTACTAACATTCTTCAAAATATATTCTTTTTTGTTCAGCAGGAAAAAGAAATTCATACAAGTTTGGAACAACTTGAGGGTGAGTAGATGATGACAGAATTTTCATTTTTGGGTGAACTAACCCTTTAAAGGGTTACCCTCCTCATTCTCACATGACCCAGATGAGCATAGACGGATAGTTTGAACACTTCCTCTTCACACTATTTAATTTAACTTTGCTTTAGAAAAAAAACACAGGTCAGGATGGGGTTCATTATGACTGAAAAGGAATTAAGGGTTGTAGAATTTTCCAGAAATTATTTACGCATATACTTTCTCCTCTTCCAATCTAATTTACATAGTTTCATGCTGATTTAGAGGCAATGATATAAGACAAGTGCACTTAAAATTATTACAGCTGAACACACTAAACAAATGTGATGTTTGGTGAAAATCTGACATCACAGAAAAAAGAAAAAAAAAACGGGACATTTTCCAGTCTAATTGTTGTTCAGACAAATGTCTGAATAACTTAGTCAAATTCAGAACTTAGTTACATTAAAATGTCATGAGTTTTGAAAGCTAATATGATTAAATAAGGATTGTATAATATCTGAAGAATGCTATAGTGTTAAGGGTAGTTGCTAGAGTGTTGCAAGTGTTTGCAAGGGCATAAATAAATAATTCTATTCATTTAATGCTAAGCCCTGAATATCAGACCATTGCAAGAAATCAAACTAGCCAATTACAAGCCAACCCACACACCAGACAAGCCAATTAGAGCACACATCCCACATAGTGACTGGCCAACTGCAGAGCGTGACCCACGCTCCAACTAACCAGTTACACCAGCTGACTCAGACAATCGGCAATTAACACACAAATCATACTGACCGCTCAATTACAGCATGCCTCCCACATATTTATTAACCAATTTAGAAAGAGTCCCCTAGAACCCTGCTTATATCGACTTAAATAGACATACTGAGGTATATCGTCATTAAATAGACCATCTGGCATTATTTACCAGGTTGTCCTTCAATTATTTATCAGCTCAGCCAACTCAGAGCAAATACGCACACATACTCAAAAACACATTGATTAAAACAATGTCAGTTGAGGCAATAACTGCTGAAACCCAATATAACCCATTTCTGATGTCTGGACTTTTCCAGTATGTGAGTGGACAGGATAATTGATCCCGCAGGCAGCCAAGAGGACGAGGCAGAAACAGAGAGAGAATTAGAAAGCACACCTGTAGTCAGAGCAGAATGTGTCACTCATAAGCAAGGGCTGGAGACAGTGGTAACAGCAGTAACTACACACAATCCCCGAATCCCAAAAACATTCTGCCTTTTAATCTAGCTACAAAATTCACAATGTGGTCTCTCACACCAAAACCCCTCAGCTGTATTCGTACACAGTTAAAAAAAAAAAAAAAAAAAAAAAAAAAAACATTTTCAGCAGTCAATAAAACTGCAAGGTCTTCAAATTTCACTCAAAATATACCTGCACAGTGCTGTCCAGATAGCCTTCAGGATTGCTCTCTGCATGTGGAATGTAATTCGCAATTTTTTGATGGTCAAATATGGTCATAAAACTGTCAGAGAATCAAAAGACCCATTTGTAAAAGTAGGTATAAAACGAAATAGTGGAGGGCAGAACTATGATTGTCAAGCAGTTGCTTGGAAACACATGCAGGGTAATTTCCCACACTCTTTTGCATTTATTTATCTAAAAACATTGTCTATGGAGGCATTGTTTTAAAGGGTTAGTTCACCCAAAATAAAAATGATCCCATAATTTACTCACACTCAAGCCATCCTAGGTGTATATGACTTTCTTCTTTCAGTCAAACACAATCAGAGTTATATTTTAAAAATCCTGGCTCTTCCAAGCTTTATAATGGGACTGATTGGTACCCAAGATTTTGAAGCCCAAAACAACACATCCATCCATCATGAAAGTAATCCATACAGCTACAGGAGGTTAATAAAGGCCTTCTGAAGTGAAGCGTTGCATTTTTGTAAGAAAAATATCCATATTTATAACTTATAAACTACACTGTAAAAAATGACCGTGATTTTAACAGTAAAAGACTGTAAAAATGCTGCGGTGAAAAACTGTCAATTGGTTTACAGAAAGTTTCCGTACTATATATGGTGAATAACTGTAATAGATCTAACGGTACATTTAATGTAATTTTACGGTAAAATACTGTTAAATTTACAGTTTTTGGAAGTGAAAAATAACAATTCATTGTAAAATTTACAGTAAAAAAAACGTAAATTGACATTCCCACAATTCCCTGCGTGACACTTCACATTTGATATACTTTCGTTGAAATAACTCTGTTTCTTCTTAGTTTTTCTCATTTTTTTTCTAATCAGTTATGTACATTAGGGTTTTATGTTACATCTAATGTTGTTAAATTAATGTTTATTCCATTTTTAAAATTTCATGCATGTTACCATGATGGTGTTTAGTGTGTGTGTGTGAATGACACTGTGTGCACCTTCTATATGTTAGTGTTGTCCTTCTCAGCTTGTGGAAAATCTGCTTGTGATGAACTTTGATTCATCATGTGACTCTTATCACCACTGTGTTTGGTGACTGTCAGTGTATTATAAAGGTACAAAACAGATATTAGTACTTCATTAGGTTGGTAAATTAACATTAAATCAGTTAATGAAATACTTTTTTTTACCGTAAATTTTACTGGGATTTTTTTTACAGTGTATAATCACTGGCTTCTCGTAACGGCCATACACAAGTCGAGTTCCGGCGGAAAAGTGACCTCTGACCCGACATATTACGTACGATGTAGGAGTAGCGTAAACTTAGGTGAGAGTAGACGCCTCTCGCAAGATAAATAGGGCTGGGCACAAACTCAAGCTCTTCTTCTGTTAAATCAGAATCCTCCAACATTTTTCCTTAAAAAAATTCTCATTTTAGACTTCTAATTCATGACCGGTGTATTGTTTTGCTCTATCCTCTGCGCTTCAGCGTTCGTCAATACGCCATACATCGGGTCAGAGGTCACTCTTCCACCAGAACTCGACTTGTGTACGCCCATTACCAGAAGACAGTGATTAGAGTTTATAAAGTTATAAATATGGATATTTTTCTTACAAAAACACATTGTTTCTCTTCAGAAGGCCTTTATTAACCCCCTGGAGCCGTATGGATTACTTTTATGATGGATGAATGTGCTTTTTTGGACTTCAAAATCTAGGGTACCATTCGCTCCCATTATAAAGCTTGTAAGAGCCAGGATATTTTTTAATATATCTCCGACTGTGCTTGGCTGAAAGAAGAAAGTCATATACTGTACACTTAGGTTGGCTTGAGGGTGAGTAAACCATTTTTGGGTGAACTAACCCTTTAAGTCACCATCTCAGTGCAAATAAAATGGCTGCTCCAAAAGGTAAGTAATGTAATTGGAAAAGACAATCCCAGATCGTACTTTACAATTCACAGGGGAAAAAATCCAAGATGGCTGACAAGGTGAGAAATGTTAATTAAAAACAAACTGTTCAAGCTATTGAAAACTCTTTGATGGTGCACACATGCCTGCTGCCTATACAGAGCGTTCCAAATTAGTCAATTACAATAGTTAGGATGCTGCCTTAGAAGATAGCTTCCTACTTTATGTGTTTTGGAGCTACTATGGTAAATCTGTAGTGGTAATGATGTGCAGTAATTGTCACACAGATTCCTGTTTCTGCCCACTCAGAATCTGAAGGATCTCTTCCTATATTTCCATTCCTGTCAAAATGTTCATGCTTTACAAATTCTCTTCGAAAGTTTCTTGTCGCTTCATGTTCCCTCATTAGACCACTCTACACTGCACTTCTCCACACCATCTCCTTCCTGTTATCTTAGAATATTGCATATTGTGAGGGCAGGTACAGTACCCTCAAAAGTTTCAAAGTGGCCGCCCCCTCTAGAAGCAGGGCTCACCACAGATGGATTTTGGGCCAGGGCTCATTGTTAATGCAGACGTTGGAGAAGGCATGTCTGGCTGAGTTAGTGCCCTATTGAGATGCTCAGGATGCTGTGGGTTCTGTTACCAGAAAGACCACGTCTCAAACTTAGCAACAGAAGGGGCCCATGCTGGGTGTGAAATAGGGCAGAGTGTCGGGGAGCCGTCATACAATAATCATCAAAATTCTCCACTATAACAGCCGCTCAGTAGAGTCTCTCGGCAGAGAGATAAACATGATGGAGAATGCTGAGAAAGACAGAGAGGTGGATGATTTATTTGAAGTAGGACTGCAAGATCTTTTGGTGGTCTCATTTGAAGACTAAAACTTAAAGATAGATAGACAGGGAGAGAGTGAGGGACAGACAGACGGATAGATCGGATCAGACAGACGGCCAGCCAGACACAGACAGGTACAGATACAGCTAGACAAATAGATAGACAGCCAGACAGATGGACAGAGGGATAGACAGACAGACAGAAAGATAGAGAGTTAGATAGATAGGTAGTTAGACAGGCAAATGGACGGACGGACGGACGGACGGACAGATAGACAGACAGACAGACAAATAGACAGACAGACAGACAGACAGACAGACAGACAGACAGACAGACAGACAGACAGACAGACAGACAGACAGACAGACAGACAGACAGACAGACAGACAGACAGACAGACAGACAGACAGACAGACAGACAGACAGACAGACAGACAGACAGACAGACAGACAGACAGACAGACAGACAGACAGACAGACAGACAGACAGACAGACAGACAGACAGACAGACAGACAGACAGACAGACAGACAGACAGACAGACAGACAGACAGACAGACAGACAGACAGATAGATAGATAGATAGATAGATAGATAGATAGATAGATAGATAGATAGATAGATAGATAGATAGATAGATAGATAGATAGATAGATAGATAGATAGTCCAACTGATTGATAGAGTGGCAGCCAAACAGAGAGAGAGACAGCCAGAGACATGGATATATAGATATATAGACAGCCAGATAAATGGATATAGAGACAGCTATAGAGATACATAGACACCCAGAAAGACAAACAGAGAGACACACGACATCTATATGGATATATAAACAGCCAGAAAGTCAAACAGAGAGAGACAGCCAAACAGATGGATGAAAAGACAGATGAACAGACATATATACCCATATGGATAGATAAAGAGCCAGACAGATGGATAGACATATACGAGCAGAAAATATGATGACATTAATGTGATTAGAGAGACAAACAAATACAAATAAAACATTCCATTTTCTACTATTCAGAGCTGTGGGAGAGAAATAGAAACAGTCATGTATTGTGCGTGTGTGTGTGTGTGTGTGTGTGTGCGCGCACCCCTCGCTGTGTGCTTCCAGACGCCCCTAAGTGCTTCACCAGGAGGAAAACAAAATCCTTTCCTTCCTTCTTTCTTTCTTTGTTTCCACTTTGTCAGATGTAGTTTGGCTGCTGCTAAACCCATGTACAGGCACTGGCAGACTTGCATATCGATCTTGGAGCGCTGCAGCAACCAATGGGTGCTTATTTAATCTAATCAGCCTGGTAAATATGGCATAGCTGTGCCTGTGAATGCTTCCACTGTGCTGTTTTTTCAACATGAATAATAGAGCAGATTGGTCCAGAGGAAAGCACTGCTTAAGGAACAAATATCTCAATGGAGCCAGTACCACCAGCCTGTGTATATGTATGCACCAGTGAGTGATTGACTCCTGTGGTGGTCCAGCGGGGCCAATTACAAGAAAGAGAAAGAGAGGGTTCGGGAGGCCAGGGTTCGAGCTAAAGCCCGCGATTACAGCTTTTTTTTTTGTTAAGGGACTGAAGCAAAGAGCAGAAATTATAAATGCATGTTTTGTATACAAATATGAATATAGAGAATGCCTACATATAGACAGTTTGCATATCTGTATACTGTATAAGTTTGTTATATATTGTACCCAAATGGCATTCCAGATTTCTCTCAGGAAAATGTATTATAATAAATTGAGCAAAACTATTGTGATACATTTGGTTAATAATTTGTTAATTTAATTATTTTTTAAATGTAACTTCCAATATATTTTATTATTAATGCATATTGGTCATGTCAATTTTAAAGCACACACTGTTCAAGTTGTTATTTTGAATTTATAATTAGTGATGAATAAATAAACAAATGACGGTAACACTTTAGTATGAGGAACAATTATCACTTTTAACTAGTTGCTTATTAGCTTGCATATTACTAGTATATTGGTTGTTTATTAGTATGTATAAAGCACATATTAATGCCTTATTCTGCATAACTTTATTCTACATCCCTCAATGCCTAAACTTAAATGCTACAACATCTACCTTACTAACTATTAATAAGCAGTAAATTAGGAGTTTATTGAGGCAAAAGTCATAGTTAATAGTGAATGTGTTCCACATAAAGTGTTACCAAAATTATTATAATGAAGTTAAGCAAATCTTTATTATAACTATATAATATTATTATTTCAAATTGTGACATTCCACGTCAAGCTCCCTCAGTAAACAAACAAAAAACAACTACTACGTACCTAAAAACTAACTACTAACTACCTAATTATCAACTAACCAACTAACTATTAACAAAGAACTAACAACTTACTGACTGGTGAGGGAAAGTTTTTGGTTTGTTTTTATTTGTAATTGTTATTTCCAAAAAGTCATTTTTAACACACATTTTGTAATCCAATTTATTTGGGAACTCCTATGTCAAAATCCAGCTGTCACTCACTGATCTCAAAAAGTAAGTCATTGCAGTCAGGAGCATGGAATGTGCGCTTTCAACAATTGCTGAAAGATAATTAATTAAACCAAAGTCAAGGTACAAGTGCCCAACTAAAAGTCACATAATGAAACACTAATCACCATAATGGTGACTTCAAACAGACTTCAGCAACTTTTAACACATACGCAGGTTTTGGTTTGGTCTTGCTAGAATGTCAGCATCCAAAAGACAACATATGCTGGTCCACCAGCACACATGCTTCTCATGTTGGGGACCTGCAAACCAACCACCAGCATCCCATGATGGAGACCAGCATACCAGCAGCCAACATCCCATGTTGGAGACCAGCATGCAAAACATACTGTACTTTATGCTGGTGACCAACAACCAACAACTAGTCCTTGTCAGCAGCTATAAATGCACACATACCCAAAACAGCTGTATTCAGTGCATACAGCTGAACTGACCATCCAGTTTCATGGATCTGCCAGCCATCATGTCATTGACTCCTGTTGGCTGTAATGCATCTGTATTTGCTTGACATGTTACTGTACACCTGAGAAACGCTCCAGTGAAGGAAACACTCTCAGCCATAATTAAGGCTGGAGCTGGAAGGGAGAGTAACATGAGCAAGAGAAAGAGAGAAAGAGACATGGAGAGAGGTCAAGGTTTCTAAACATAGTCCAGCGTGTCTATAAGAATGGTTGCTCATGCCCTCAAGGGACACCAAGCTCTTAATGAGTGTGTGTGTGCTCTGCTTGAGGAAAATACAGTACAACGGTAAATTCAGGGCTCTCAAACAGGCTTTCACAGGTTATACAGTAGAAATATAATTGAAAGTATAAAAAAATCCCATCAAATCTAAGGTTACATTTCGCCAAAGATTGTTTTACACCAATGAGATTTTACTGTGGGCAGGGCTATTGAGTACAAAACAGTGAAACAGAAGCTAACAAAATGTCCTTCTGCTTATCTTGGCTGGTTACGAGAAAACTCCGATTTATATGGAAGAAATGGCTTAAAGTCAGACATCGATCAAACAATCTACCACTGTAAACACGCTTCAGTAATGAGAAGCTCTAATGTGCATCCAGTTTCTACATCCCCATAGCATTATTAGCTTCCATTTTTCAATAGAAACACTAGATAGAAGCAACAAACAACCGCAGAGATGATTTATGAGGATATATCAAGTGTTTACTGACTCAGAAAAGCGGTTTTCACTTCTTCACAAAGTAATGAGCTGATTCTTAACTGTAATGAGCTTCACTTGATCACTATCATGACAGCGGATCTATAAATACTTGGTGGAATTGGAAAGCACGTGCGAATGGGCACCTTCTTGCCTGGAATTGGATTGGAAGCCGATCATTGCCGTCTTTGAGAATCTGTGGTTGTCCTTGTCATCAAACTTCATACTATCCTTGAGCCAAATTTTTTAGGAATTGCAAAATAACTTTACATATGAAATTATACATAACACAATTAATGCAAATGTTGATATTTTGATTTTATTTAGACAAAGAGAATTAATTAAAAAAGACTTAAAAAGAATTAATTTTCCCGATGGATGGATGAATGGATGGACTAACTACTAACTACTATGGATGGATGGATGGATGGGACCCAACTAACTACCAATGGATGGACTAACTACTAACTACTATGGATGGATGGATGGATGGATGGATGGATGGATGGATGGATGGATGGATGGATGGATGGATGGGAACCAACTAACTACCAATGGATGGACTAACTACTAACTACTATGGATGGATGGATGGATGGATGGGAACCAACTAACTACCAATGGATGGACTAACTACTAACTACTATGGATGGATGGATGGATGGATGTTTTTGTGGAAAAAAAAGTTTAATTATTCCTGTTATTGTGGGTGGATGGATGGATGGATGGATGAATGGATGGACTAACTACTAACTACGATGGATGGATGGATGGATGGATGGATGGATGGATGGATGGATGGATGGATGGATGGATGGATGGATGGATGGATGGATGGATGGATGGATGGATGGATGGATGGATGGATGGATGGGAACCAAGTAACTACCAATGGATGGACTAACTACTAACAACTATTGATTGATGGATGGATGGATGGATGGATGGATGGATGGATGGATGGATGGATGGATGGATGGATGGATGGATGGATGGATGGATGGATGGATGGATGGATGGGAACCAACTAACTACCAATGGATGGACTAACTACTAACTACTATGGATGGATGGATGTTTTTGTAAAAAAAAGTTAAATTATTCCTGTTATTGTGGGGAAAATATTTAAATATATTTAACATTTTAAAATGTGATGTATTGTTTTACTGATCGGTATTTATGGACAGTAAATTCTCAATTTGCCAGGCAAAAAAAAAAAAAAAAAAAAAGATTGTATTTAAATTGGTTTTATTTATTTAAACATGGAATAGAATCCATGCATGCATTTTAATAAAATTATTCTGCCACTGTCTTATAGCATATGCTGTGGTTTAAAGTTAAACAGTGCATTGTTTGTTAAGTCAAATGCTGCAGAATTGCCCTCTGTCCTTGTTTACATACATCGACGAATCAAATGAGTCCATTTGTATTGCTGCTGAGTAACTGCATGCATAAACAGATCAAAAGTGAGAAGAATATAAAGTAATTTCATCACTGAAACACAAAGTATGAGAAATAAGAACATGATGCAAAGGACATCAGTAATCCGACACAGGAAAGATACAGGGATTGACAGAAAAAAAAGAGAAATGCATGGAAGAAAAGAGAAAGAGAGGAGAGAGAATGAGTTATGAGGCTCCATTATGTTTTTGTTTTTTCTGGAGATAAATGAGTGAGTGAAATCAATGAGCAGAGCCCGAGGCCAAAGCAAATCAAACATAAATCCTGCTCACACACATATGCAGCCAACACAGTAACAAGACTTTGAGGAAAACATGGATTTTTCAAGAGAACTGATAGAGGGAGGTTTATTATGAATCTGAAAGGAAAGATGTTGTATTTATCTGGGTTTACATGTGCAGTACAACCGAAGGCCACTTGTGTCTGATATCTCTCTTCTCAGTCAGATCACTCATTTCAGCTGGTCACATTTCATCATTTTATTACATATTTCATCATTCTGTTCTTTGCAATTGTAATGTGCTTTCTGTTATACATACAGCATCATTTACCATAGTACATTACCAAATATTAACACCATGCAACATTTCCAGAAAAACATGGTATATATCAAGATTATAGATAGATAGATAGATAGATAGATAGATAGATAGATAGATAGATAGATAGATAGATAGATAGATAGATAGATAGATAGATATTTGAAACAAACAAATAAATATTTAAAACTAATAAATTAAATGTAAAACAATAAATTGAAAACAAATATACAAATAAAATAAAACGAATATACACAAATATACAAATAACATTAAAACAAATAAATAAAAACAAATATACAAATAAAAGTAAAAACAAATAAATAAATAAAATCTAAAACAAAATAAATATTTGAAACAAACAAATAAAAAATGTAAAACAAAAAATGAATAATATTTGAAATAAATAAATAAAACGTAAAACAAATAAATAGTATTTAAAACTAATAATTAAAATGTAAAACAAAAAAATAAATTAATATCAAATAAAAGTAAAAAATAAATATACAAATAAAAGTAAAAAATATACGGATGGATGGATGGATGGATGGATGGATGGATGGATGGATGGATGGAATCATGCAGTAGGACAATATGTGTTTTTGTTTTTGTATGAATTCCTCCAGACCTCACACTATGACTGTGTCTGGGATTGGTTGGCTGAGTTGTGTTTGATCCAGTGGTCAAAGTCTATTAGCTTGAGTCGTGTTCCTGTCAGTCATACACAGGCTCCCGTAACATTAACTTCACCCCGAGGGCATAAGCACAGGTGTGGGGCCACATTCTCCAAAACTACAACTCCCATGATCCCCCACGGCCTTGCAATCGAATAAAATAGCCTTGAGCTCTACAATTAATATAGACTCTAAACCTGTCGTAAAAACTCATACAAGGCAGCAGAGCATGAGTGGCCTGCAGCAGCATTAAGATCAGCATGCAAAAACATAGGAAAACATTCAAATGACTAACAGTGAGTTCACTGAAGTTATTCGACCTGAAAGCAAAATATAGTAGACTTTTGATACACTGCTTCTGAAAATCCTGTGCATGCAAAATCATATGGTTAGCTGCTTTTTATTATTTGCACCGTGGTCTTGAAAGCATGTTTCAGGCCTGATTATTGAATTCTGTGTGTGTTTGCAGCTGGAGAGTAAGGCTCAGAATTAGTATTCACAGTCTGTTCTCTGCTAATGAGACAAACATCCAATCTGATTCTGAAATCAACAAGACATTTTAGAAAATGTTTGCACTCCACGTCATATATCAGAGGATCTGAAAATTATGAAACATGTTTTTCCCCATGTAGGTGAGTCGATATTATTTACTTTCCGCACAAAATCATCCTTCCACTCATCCACAAATGTCTACCATTCCACCATCTTGTCTTTGCTCTAGCATTGTAGCTGTGTTCAGAATAAATAGCACACTGCACAAAATATGCTGAATACTGACAACAGTTTTAAAGAAAAAAATGTATGTGGAAGAGAATTCATTATGCAAGAATAAACATTTCAAATTACTGTCACATGACCTCATTATGTTGCATGTTTAATTAAAATGTTTAAAACAGTAATATTGTGAAATATTATTAGAACCTTAAAAATAACTTGTTTATTTTAATATATTTTAAAATGTATTTTTTTCCTGTGATGGCAAAGCTGAATTTTCAGCATCATTACTCCAGTCTTCAGTGTCACATGATCCTTCAGAAATCATTCTAATACGCTGCTCATTTCTGCTCACCAACAGTTATGCTACTTAATATTTTTGTGGAAACCACACTGTAAAAAAGAATTGTTGGTTTAACTTAAAAGTAAGTTATCTGGTTGCCTCAAAATTTTCAGTTCATTGAAATTAAAAAATTGAGATAAGGCGACTGCTGTAAACAGAAACTCAAAATATTATGTTATCTGAACTATATTAATTATCTAAGTTGATTTGACAAAAGAAAAAATAGGTTGTGATAACAAAGCAGGATTTTTTTTTTTTTTTTTTGGATGAATATATGAATATAAGATTAAGATCACTTTACTTTGAAAATGGAAACTAGCTAAATGAAAACTATTAAAATTATTTTAAATATTTTCTTTACAAAATAGGAAAACAGAAGATCATTTAAAACTAATGTTCAACATTATCACCCAATTCAAGCAAAAAAGGCAATCTAAAACAGAATTATAATATTACTGAGAAATAAATTTAAAATTGTTCATGTATAATGTACCCATTCACTAGAGCAAAATTAGTCTTTTATTGTGTTGCAAGTATTGTATGCACACTGCAATTCTCATATACTTGAGCACATAATTTATTGGTGAGGGCAGAACAAACTTGATTTGACGTTCGGGACGGAGAAGGCTGACTCACAGCTGTATGACCCCACCCATGTCTTTAAGTCTGAAGATTTGCCCGCAGCCAAGTTATTTGCATAAATACATTTGACTGGATAAGACTCGAAACGAATATGCGAGCCTAAATGGTGCTGGTTCACTTTTGGGAAAGTAGTGTTGCTGAACTATGGCCAGAAAAGACTTAAATGTCCTCGTTCTGGTCCGAATTTGGCCTGTGGATCACTAATTGACCGCTGAGTGCTTCTGAACTCGCCAATGAGTTTTCCGCAGAAAGTGCTCTGATGTCCAATGTTTCATTAAAATCAAATCGGATGGCTGGATAAAATTCAATGAGGGGCCAGCTTTGGCCTGTGAGCCGCCAGTCACAGAGCTGCCTGTAATTTCTTCCCAGTGTGTACTGCCAAAATAATACGATAAGTATGCGAGCATGCAATTCCAAACAAAGCCCCTCTCTCTCTGTACTGACAGTTCATGATGTCTTCAGATTGTCCTTCCTCACCATCTGGGGAAATTGTCTGGTTGTCTCTAAGCAGCTTATCGTCTGACCCGCACACACAAACACTGTCTGAGATCCCTGCCCTCCATCACCCGTGACTGTGTTCACACACTCAAAACTTTGTTCTTTCTGCATTTTATCGAGAAACAACTCACAAGGTTAATATGCAAACACGATAATCGATATTGTGAAACCATAACATAGTTCAATTAATATAATCTGCCATAGAATAATCATTTCTTAATTACCTTGTAGTGGTAAAGGTCATGGAATTGTTAATGTAAAGTTAATGTAGCGTCTACAGCCTCCATTCCCACAGGGAGTAGGCGCCTTCAACCTCTCCGCCATTAAAATGGAGCTATGCATGTGTAAATATACTAATCTGCCTCTTTTTTACAGGCAATAATTACCATCATTATATCGGGAATGTGAAGGCTGTGATTGAGGGAGAACAGCGGAGCTCATTTGGGCAGCGGCATGTTTTCATAATTAAAGCTAAACATTTCTACAAGGCTGTTAAATGCGACGGCTTTCTATTGAGGGCTCTTCCTCCAAATGTCAGAATCATTTTGAGGGCCATTATGATGTCATAATGGAGGACAGAGCTCCTATTGTGACCCGATGAATAACACAACCAAAGACAATAGAACAAAATCCACCACATTATGTTATGGGAAAATCCACATGCCCATTTGGTCTCTACACTAGTTGACGGCCTGGCAACAGGCCCAAGTCAAAAGAGCTCATCCCTTACAGAACACCCGAAAGCAACTTCAATGTCTGATACGCAAAAACATGTGACTTTCTAAACGAACCGATGTTTTCAGTCTCAAACACGCTTGTTAGTTAGCAGTTTGAATCAGACTCCCTCAGTTAATGAATCATTTAGAGCCATTTATAACTTTACAAGATGACTCCTTCACTGAATTGTGAGCCATTTTATGTCTGATTGGATTAGGAGTTTATTTGTTTTATTATTATTTACTGGTTGCTCTAACAACATCATTGTTTTGTGGTACTAAATAAATATTCTATTAAATATGCAAGTATTTTACAAAAGAAAAATAGGTTCTTGTTTAGCATAATGAGGTCCAACTGTACTTGTAAAAGAAACTTTGCTTGGAATTGTAAGGTCAATAAGGTTTATTTTATTTCATTTCAATGTCATTTTCTCAGTCCTGAGCCCTGTCTCAGTGTCTTTTGAATTTCTGGTCCCTACAAATTAATCTTTTCAGTCCTGAATCACAACTCTCAAGTTAAATTCCTTTCATTGGCAAATATTCAGTGAGAACAGACTTTGAATGGAAACAACTGATTCCAAGACTGACAGCAGAAAATTGCACAAAATGTCAAATAATCCAGAGAACAAAGACACCCACATCACAGAACAATGAAGAAAAGAAAAAAAAACAATTGAATGCAAAGATTCATCTCCTCAAATATAAACAAGATGCAAAAATCTAGGCCATATACATACATTTAAATATACATATACTGTATATAGAGGACCTTGCAAAAGTATTCAAACGCCTTCGTTTTATTCACATTTTGATATGTTGCTGCCTAACTACTATAATTACATTTTCACATCGATCTACACTCCATGCACCACAACGGCAAAGCAAAAAATAAATCTTTGACAACTTTGCAAATTTATTAAAAAGGAAACTTAAATAAGCACATTGCATAACTATTCAAACCCTTAACTCAGTACTTAGTTAAAGCACCTTTATAGCCTCAAGTCTTTTTGGGTATGAGGTGACAAGTTTTGCGCATCTGCATTTGGCAATTTTCTGCTATTCTTCTCAGATCCTCTCAAGCTCTGTCAGGCTGGATGGGGACCATCGGAGGACAGACATTTTCAGGTTTCTCCAGAGATCTTGGATCTTGGCCACTCAAGAACATTCACATTTGTACGTGAGCCACACTTGCATTGTCTTAGCTGTGTGCTTAGTGTCATTGTACTGTTGGAAGGTGAACCTTCTGCCCAGTCTGAGGTTCTGAAAGCTCTGGACTAGGTTTTCGTTGAGGCTAACTCTGCATTGAGCTTTCATTACCCTGATGAGTCCCTCAATTCCTGTGATTGAAAAACACCCTGTTGGGATGGTATTGTGCAGATGATGAGCAGTGCCTGGTTTCCTCCATAAATGATGCTTGGAACTGAGACCAGAGAATCTTGTGGGTTTTCATGTGTCTTCAATGAGGAGAGGCTTGAGTCTGGCCATCTGCCATAAAGCCCAGATTAGTGGAGTGTCACAGTGATGTTTGTCCTTCTGTAAATTTCTCCCATCTTCATATGATCATGGAGCTCAACCATAGTGAACATTAGCTTCTTTGTCACCAATTTAACCAAGCCCTTCTCCATCGATTGGTCAGTCTGGACAGGAGGTCAGCTCTAGGAAGAATCCTGGTTGTTCCAAACTTCTTCCATTAAGGATTATGGAGGCTACATGCTTCTGTGAACCTTCAATGCAGCAGAATTTTTTGTAGTCTTCCCCAGATATGTGTCTTGACCCAGTCCTGTCTCTGAGCTCTACAGGCAGTTCCTTTGACCACATGGCTTGGTTTTTGCTTTCTCTATATATAAATTTAAGACATTTTTGCATGCTTTTTATAAAATCTTTACCACTCATATGCAGTACAATTGAATATTATAAAAGGCTGTAACTGCTGTTAAGTATTCAGTGGTGCATGATGGGATATTCTACAGGTTATAAACTTTTTCCGTGACAATCTGAGCCCCAGGTTCATTCTATGCCTGTTGCTTAATAAAAATCACCAGACACACAGGTGTTATTAAAAAAAATCAATTCCCAAAACTTCATTCTCCACTCCTTTGTGGAGACGTTTCCGCATCACTCCACTGCAGGGGTTGTTGGGAGACTGAGCGGGTGTGACGGAATCTGATTTGAGGGCCCACAGGACTGAAGCGGAACCTGAATTCCCGTCTGTCATCTTCCCTCTCTCCCGTCGTATAGAGGTAAACCTCATCCATAATTCAGCCCGACATGCGCAATTATGTGATTGTAGTAATGTAATGAAAAATGAATCGCAGAGGCAGTCATTGTGATGGCGGTTTAATAATTCAAGTGAACTGGATCAAAAAATAAGCCTCCTTTTCTCCAGTGAGACTGGTAATAGCAAAAGGAACCACAGATAAAATTCAATAATGCAGATTCCTTTGCCATCCGCCAATGCGCTTTGATAGCAGTTCATGGGTATGGATCCTTCCTGGGACGTTATGCTAACTGTGCTATTCATTGGGGGAATTGAAGCCCGTTGGTTTATCTCAGCCTCTTCAACCGTGGGCTCACCGGGGCTGTGTACGTTTAAGAGAAATCACTACAGAGAGACTTAAACAGCTCAGGTTTCCAAATGGAGCGCAGGGTGATAGCAGCAATGCTAAAGCACCCTGACCGTCAAGTAATTCTAATTGGAAAGCTGGCAGTGTGTCAGCATCTGAAGGCTTAACACTTTACAGAGACAGAAAGCTGAGCTGAGGAACAAAGTGGAGAGAAGTAAAACTCAGAGGGCTCGATATTGGTCAATAGAGCGGAGAGAGAAGCCGGTGTTGGGATTCTTAAAGAGAGCGAAACGCAAAGAGACAAAAAAGCTTTACAATAGATTTGGGATAAAGCAGCTGCTTATCTGTTGGTTAATCTATAGATTGGTCTGAAAGTTAAAAACAAAAAACAGCAGACAGAGCAATAAGTACAAATTCAAAATTAGACTAAAAACACCTTCACTCAGCAAAAGAACAATCACCCAGATAAAATAGAATAGAATAGAATAGAATAAAAATGGAATAGAATAGAATAGAATAGAATAGAATAGAATAGAATAGAAATGATTTTTGATTGTTTTTTATTAATACTATTTTAGACTGACCAAAAAATAATGTAAAATACAAAAAAATAAAATAAAATAAATAAAACAACACAACAAAGTAAATAAATTAAGTTAAATAAATAATATAATATAATTAAATTTTAAAAAATTAAATTAATTTAATTTAATTTAATTAAAAATAAAATAATTTAATAAAAAATAAATAAAATTAAATAAAAAAATAGAATAAAATTTAGGGCTGTCAAACGATTAATCGCGATGAATCGCATACAAAATAAAAGTTTGAGTTTGCCTAATATATGTGTGAGTACTGTGTGCAATTATTATGTATATATAAATACAAACAAATTAATGTATATAGTTAAGAGAAATATCTTATTTATGAACAAAATATTTTTATTTATATATAATATAAATTATATAAAAATATAAATAAATAAATACATATACTTGTAAATATTTCTCAAATATATACATGAATGTGTTTGTATTTATATACACATAATAATTACACACAGTACTCGCACATATATTAGGCAAACTCAAACTTTTATTTTGTATGTGATTAATCGCGATTAATCGTTTGACAGCCCTAATAAAATTAAACAAACAGTCTAATAGTTCATTGTAATAAAATATTATTTACTTCACACCATATTGTAGAAATTATCAAAATTAGAAGGTCAGTTATTTCTCCATCAGGTACTGAATGAGTGCAGCATATCTGGCAGCAGCTGAAGGTTACTGTCAATTTGAGTCAACAACAAACCTCTGCTCTCTCTCCACTTCACACGGATGAAATAACTGGAACAGAATGGTGGACATCGTTACTGCTTTGCTGGGATTCAACAATACAGCACTGATAAAGAGTGGACCAAAGACACTCCTCTTCTCTACAGATTATCAAGTCATGGTTCACACATTGCTGAATAATGTGTCAGAATAACGTCAATTTTTGTGGTGATAACCAGAAGGTTTTTCAAAAAATAAATGGACCCACTTTATATTAAGTGGCATTAACTACTATGTACTTACATTTAAATTAATCATTTGATACAATGCTCTTATTGTGTACATACATGTTTTTACATTGTACTTATATTTTAAAAACACCTGCATGTAATTACATCTGTAATTTATTTCTGTAATTACATTTATAATTACACTGTTGACCCATCCCTTACACCTTACCCCTACCCTTAAACCTACCCATACCACCAAAGCTTTCCCTAACCTTACCCATATCCCACCTCAATAGCTGCAAATGTGTTTTGTAATTCATTATGAACCCAATAAGTACATTGTACTTATTTTTTGATGTAAGTACATAGTAGTTAAGGCCATTTAATATAAAGTGGGACCAAATAAATAAATAAGCAGAGGATCATTTACTGTATATACTGCATATCAAAACTTTCACCCAAGCTACAGTGACATTCATTCCTGTCAGCCTCAACAATTAAAATTAAGCTAATTCCAAATACACAACCACATAATCATATTGTAAACATCTGTCTCAACTAGAGTAGGGTCAAGAGATTTACACCAAACTAGCAGGAAAAACTAGCTCATGAACTTTGACAATAGGAAGAGTGAACTAATAGTTATACCTTTAGCCAGATACCTTAAGTTTTGTTCACACACTGCAGAGCTCTCTGATGGATGCTTCTCTCATGGGAAAGGAACAACTGTTTCCCCTATAATGGGAGTTACCTCTCTCTCTTCTCCACAGGCCCTTCGAAATTATGCCCACTGAGTGCTGAGTAATTTGTTATTGCTAGGATAAAAACAGCTCTCAGTGAGGGGAATATGATGGTTGATGGGGGAAAAACACATTAAAGAAAACAGCATTGTGAAAACTCATCACAATGCTAGGGAGTCGTGAGTTGTGAGTGAGTGAGTGAGTGAGTGAGTGAGTGAGTGAGTGAGTGAGTGAGTGAGTGAGTGAGTGAGTGAGTGAGTGAGTGAGTGTCAAGGCGTTGCTATGAGGTTACTAAGACACTCTGAATATTTGGTAGCACATTTCTATGTAGATGCCTTGAAATTGCTATGACGTTACTAAGAGACACTAAATACTGCATGGCAATGTGCTACAAAGACACAATGTTTTGTAGCATGTTATGTAGTTGCTGGGGTGTTGCTACATAGGGTGCTTAATGGCCCATTTTTTTCCCACTTGTTTTATCAAGCACATTAGATTGAGCACTTAGTAGTAGTAATAGTAAGACACAACTCTTGTTTGCACCACAAATGGTGAAGGATGAGTTATGGACCAAAGATTAATGCTTAGGGTTTGTTCAAATCCAAGTTTGAACTCTAGTAATAGCAAACACTAATAATTGAGCTTTTGGCTGTCCAAGTAGCCTGCAAGACTTAAAGTCCCCCTGTAGTCAATAAATGTATCCCTTAAAACTCATCTTTGATCACCAAAATGACAAACATTTTTTCCTATGATTTTTTTTTTTTCATGCCTTAAAATAGCTTGAATGTAACTCTACACCCTTCATTTAGTATACGCGGATCTATAAATATGCTAATTAGCTCCGCCTCCACTCACTCGCACAAGCTCAGAGATCCACTCGGTCAACTTACTGGGGTAAACGCTGCACAATGTTATCGCTCTTTACAACTTCGGACACATAACTATAATTAATATGATCAGCCTTTTGCTTGACTACATTATCAAACAGCTAATAATGTGCTAATAATACTCAGCTATGGTGTTGACTTATGAATTTGCACATTAAAAACACCACATAAACATATAAACAACATTAAAAACTCGATTTTCACCACAGGGCAACTTCAAAATTGGCATTTGCCATATGGACTTCAGGGGGCCAAAGCCCACGAAGAAGAATTCGGCTGTTAAAAATGAGGGGAACTCTTCCATATTGTGCACTTGGATTATGGTGATAGATGACAGCAAGATTAGACCGTGCCATATTAATGGCATACCTGGCCAAGAGATTAGTAACATGACAAGAACAGAGGCATTTTCTGTCACCCGATCTTTCACCGTTACTGTGGAGGAAATGCACAATTTATCACGTACAACTAGAGAGGATATTCAACACAGTCAGCACTTTTACACCCTACTGCAGACAGCATCAGCAAGGGAGGAGGGAAGAGAGGGAGAGAATGGGAGAGATAAGATGAGACACAGGGCCTCAATCGATCACAGTGACAACTTCCTTCATTATGACTGTTTTTTTGTCAAGACAAGGGCATTTCCATACAACAGCTTTTTTTTTTTTTTTTTAATTAAATATTTTTTCTTACATGCATAGGCATCACTAGACATTTAGGGTGAATAGCCTCCAAAAAATGAGAATATGCAACAAATTCAAGCACAGTCATTAAGTAATAAATTCTATCAGAGTGACAACATTTCACACAAATGTTCATGGGTCTGTAACACTCCCATCTGTCTCTTACCACCAGTTCACCAGATAGATTTGGCAGGCCTTTAGATGGAGAGTCAGATTACGGTCTCATAACCTACCAAAGCCAAAGAAAAACAGGGGCACTTGTCTAATGTTAAATCGCCGCTAGCCCAACATGAGATCTCCATTCATCTCACATCTCTCAAAGGCCTGGTGGTTGGGGGCAGGACCCTGGTGCCTTTGAAGCCCCTTACTATGAAGTGAAGCTAGCTGTGATGTCCACTATGAAGTCTATTAATGATTAATGATATGCCAGGCCGCACAGAGACAACCACAGCTTTTAAAATAAATAGCTTCAGTAAGATTAAGATGATAAGTTGGAATGTAAACTAGCATATCCTGAAGATCTGCCTACCCTCATGAAAAAGGGCTATAACTTCAAAGGAAATGATGTAAAGTGTAACTAAATATGCTAAAATGTATAAAACATGTGCACTTAGATTAATGAATTCTGCCCAGCAGGTGTTATTACAGTACACTGGTGGTGTTGCGAATATGCATTACAGATGCATGATTGCAATTTTGTCATTTAATGACTAAATGGAAAAGCAGAGTACTTTCAGGAGGTACACTGAGACACACAAAGAGATGTCAAAAACTATTTGTAAATGAATGAACAAATTACATGGAAACTCATGCGTCTTCATTCTTAGAAACAGAACAAGAGTGGCAAATATCAAAAGAATCATACAAACAGACCAGTGGATTGTGGTAGATGTCTAAAATGAGGAGGCAAAGTCTCCTGTCTCTGCATTTGGGTTTGCTTGGTAAGATATAAATTCATATTCCAATTCTATTTATAGTTTTTGGGTAAAGAGTTATTGAACAACATTTTCCATACACCAAGCAAATGCTAAACACTTACTCGTTGAACTATGTTGGTGATAACCATAGTTGGTTAACAGTGCTTTTGAGACATGCACCACAGGCTGATTAGTCAACTGGTTGCAAACATGAAAGGCAGCCATTATCATATTGATGGTTTAATTAGCCAATCACAGTGATATAGAGGCACTGCTTCCTCTCTTTGCATGTGCACTTCAACATTAGCCTCTAAAATGTAAGCTTTTTCTCAATAAAAACATTCAGTAATAAACTGAAAGGAGGCAAAAGCCTCCCTCTGAAACATCATTTGCTACACTGTAAAAAATGACCTTGATTTTAACAGTAAAAGACTGTAAAAATGCTGCGGTGAAAAACTGTCAATTGGTTTACAGAAAGTTTCCGTACTATATACGGTGAATAACTGTAATGGATCTAACGGTACATTTAATGTAATTTTACGGTAAAATACCGTTAAATTCACAGTTTTTGGAAGTGAAAAATAACAATTCATTGTAAAATTTACAGTGAAAAAACGTAAATTGACATTCCCACAATTCCCTGCGTGACACTTCACATTTGATATATTTTCGTTGAAATAACTCTGTTTCTTCTTAGTTTTTCTCATTTTTTTCTAATCAGTTATGTAGTTTTATGTTACATCTAATGTTGTTAAATTAATGTTTATTGCATTTTTAAAATTTCATGCATGTTACCATGATGGTGTTTAGTGTGTGTGTGAATGACACTGTTCACCTTCTTAGTATTGTCCTCCTCAGCTTGTGGAAAATCTGCTTGTGATGAACTTTGATTCATCATGTGACTCATATCACCACTGTGTTTGGTGACTGTCAGTGTATTATAAAGGTACAAAACAGATATTAGTACTTCATTAGGTTGGTAAATTAACATTATATCAGTTAATGAAATACGTTATTTTACCGTAAATTTAACAGATTTTTTTTTTACATTGCTACTGTGTTTTTTACGGTAAAGTTCTGGCAACCATAGCTGCCGGTTTTTTACCGTAAATTTTACTGGGATTTTTTTTACAGTGTAGTGTTGTTGCCATTGTATCTTTAAAAACATGTGATTTATATATTTCTGTCATGACAACAATCAGAGAGATTGGCATGGGAATGAATATGGCAATGTTAATGTATTTGGTCTTGACGGAGTAGATCTGCTATGCTGCAGACCAAGTACAGAGACTAACTACTGCCAATACATTCACAGACATTGATGTGAGCATGTAAGACATGCTGCTGCTGCTGCACATGTAACATACATGAATTAACCCACCATAGCAGATCTATATATGTGGAGCAACAATGTAGATAACAATGTGATCACTATACCAACTGAGTTAAGGACCTACCAGCCTGCGCCATCTAGAGTTTCATGACAGAACTAGGTATTAATCAATCTCATATTTATTAATGTTGCTGTTTTTTGCTGATCTTTTGAGTAGGCACTGCCTGCCTTGACACCTCTGAGAAAACGCCTGTGGCAGACAGAAACTAAAGCCAGAGAGATAAACAGATGAAACAGCACAGATAGAGAAAAACACCAGCTCTTTTCACTGATCTCTTCTTAAGGTGGAACAGTTAGATGTGTCTTGATCAGGGACATATATCAGGTTGTTTACCATCTTATGTGCCGCCAGAGCATGTATGATTGAATAAAATAAAAGAATGACAAAAAAAGCCATTGAGAGGGAGAAAAATAGAGAGAGAGATGTTGAAAATAAAACAACAGAGCGGTGCTTCAGTAAAAGATGAACATCATCCTTTAGCAATAAAAAAACCAACGTTTCTTTGGCCCTAGAAATCCATCACAACATTATAATGTGAGAGGCATTCACATTCAAGGGTTTCAGAACTCATCAACATCTATTCAGAGCTGGATGAAATACTCAATAAGTCCAATTCTGTTGCACCTGTAGTCTGTGTTTGATGTCTGAAAGCATTGTTGAAAAATCTTCAGTCCACTGGGTGCAATAATTAGTGCTGTTCATCATTATATTATTGAACAAATCCCTAACTATAAATTATGACATTTTGCAAGTAACCCGCACTAACCCTAAGACACACACAAAAAAACTCAGAAATTGCTAGTAAATTCCACAAATAAACTGCAAGTAAAACTGAAATAGTATTTTCTTGAAAAACATACTCCAATAATCTTTATTTTAATATTTTGTATAGTGCATTGCTCCTACAAAGCAGTATATCTATATAAATAGTATATTTACTTTTTTATTTACATAAAATACAATATAAATAACAATTTGTAAGTCATTATTAATATATTTTAATGTTAATTTTTACAATTTAATACACACACACACACACATATTGTAATAGTAATATTTAGAAAATAAAAGCCCAACTTAGGTCAATTTATTTGGTTTAATTTTAATTATGTTCATAACAATAAAATAAGCTGTAGTTCTCACAGCAGGTTTTTGTAGGCTCCTGTTCTTTTTTTCTGTAACTCTCAATTTTTACATATATTATAACTAAAGTTTGTTTTAGTTTAGTTTTTTTCTCTCAATAGACAGTCAGATTGAGAAGTTTTTAAGGGTGTTTATAGTGTAGCATCACCCCAAAACTCAGAACCAATAATTTAAACAGATATTCTGCACCATTATGACAAAGATCTTTTTGTTCTTTTCAAAAAAAACAATTTAATATTTAATATATTCAGCTGAACACTGAGTGCAGTTAAAGAGCTCCCTGACTGCCCCGTACCTCCCCACCTCACAGCATAAAGAGACTACGCTAGCAATGCTTTGTCAGCCGTGACCTTGTTGTGCCGGTGATAAACGCCCAGGCGAATTGGGTCAGCTCCCCCTGAGAGAAGCCATCAGCGCTACTGATCTGAGAAAATCGGCAGGTCGCCTCTTCTCTCCCATTCCAACTGCAGAGGAGCGTCTGATGTGTTCTGAGGTAAGTGATGATGATGATGGTGGATGGAGAGTGATGAAGGGTGCGCTCACTCTCCGTCTCCGCCAAGCTGAGTAATACGGGATGAAAGATGAACGGACTCAACTCCCCCAGCCGTCAAATTACACACACACGAGTATAAATGGGTAGGGTATTTTTCGTTATGGTTGCCACGAAGACCTTCCCACCTCGAAGAGTGTGAGTGATGTAATGAAGTAGTCACTACTAACACAGCAGAGGTGTAAAGCTACTCATTTAATTGAACAAAATGGGCATTAGTGTAACGCAAGATGTCAAGCTCTGACTATTGACATTAAATCTTGCAGCATGCTGGTATTAATTTAGAATGAAAACTGTCCAATTAGATATACAACATTCAGGAATAACATTATGACCACTGACAGGTGAAGTGAAGAACACTGATTATCTCTTCATCATGGTACCTCTTAGTGGGTGAGATATATTAGGCAGCAACATTTTGTCCTCAAAGTTGATGTGTTAAAAGCAGGAAAAATGGGCAAGTGAAAGGATTTGAGCGAGTTTGACAAGGGCCCAATTTTGATGGCTGGACGACTGTCAGAGCATCTCAAAACTGTAGCTCTTGTGGGGTGTTCCCGGTCTGCAGTGGTCAGTATCTATCAAAAGTGGTCCAAGGAAGGAACAGTGGTGAACCGGTGACAGGGTCATGGGCGGCCAAGGCTCACTGATGCAGGTGGGGAGCGAAGGCTGGCCCGTGTGGTCCGATCCAACAGACGAGCTACTGTAGCTCAAATTGCTCAAGAAGTTAATGCTGGTTCTGATAGAAAGGTGTCAGAATACACAGAGCATCGCAGTTTGTTGCGTATGGGGCTGCATAGCCGCAGACCAGTCAGGATGCCCATGCTGACCCCTGTCCACCGCCGAAAGCGCCAACAGTGCGCACGTGAGCATCAAAACTGGACCATGGAGCAATGGAAGAAGGTGGCCTGGTCTGATGAATCACGTTTTCTTTTACATCACGTGGATGCAGGTGCATCACTTACCTGGGGAATGCAAGGCACCAGGATGCACTATGGGAAGAAGGCAAGCTGGAGGCGGTGTGATGCTTTGGGCAATGTTCTGCTGGGAAACCTTGGGTCCTGCCATCCATGTGGATGTTACTTTGACATGATCATGTACAACCTTTCATGGAAACAGTATTCCTTCTTGGGTGTGGCCTCTTTCAGCAGGATAATGCACCCTGCCACAAAGCAAAAATGGTTCAGGAATGGTTTGAGGAGCACAACAATGAGTTTGAGGTGTTGACTGGCTTCCAAATTCCCCAGATCTCAATCCAATCGAGCATCTGTGGGATGTGCTGAACAAAAAAGTCAGATCCATGGAGGCCCTACCTCGCAAGTTACAGGTCTTAAAGGATCTGCTGCTAACATCTTGGTGCCAGATACCACAGCGCACCTTCAGGAGTCTAGTGGAGTCCATGTCTCGAGAGGTCAGGGCTGTTTTGGCAGCAAAAGAGGGACCAACACAATATTAGGAAGGTGGTCATAATGTTATGCCATATATATATATATATATATCCCATAGAAATTATGCATGTATGCACACATACATGCATCATTTGAGTACCACAATGGGTCTGAATGCGCCTAATAATGTTTTAATATTTAAAAATGCGTCTGATACCCAGTTCACAACAAGCATTGGGTTTGACAGCTTCCCTTGGCAGGCTTCCCTGGTTTAATAATGAAGTACTTAAGTGCATCAATTTCCCTTAAACAGAGACACATCTGTTTTCACTTTAAAGGGATGATGAAATTTGAATGATCAGAGGAGAAATAAAATCACAAACTAGAGATTTAAAACAAGACGCAAACATACAGCATCCCAGTGTGATTTTTCTCTGTGCCAGCCTTTTCCTTAAAACAATTTAATCTGCATTTCCTAAATGTGCTGTCCCTCTCTCCGCACCTTGGGTTGATGTAAAAAGTCATTCAGACAGATGGTTTAAATCAGATGTGGGGTCCAA
The DNA here is from genome assembly GCF_018812025.1 of Megalobrama amblycephala. NCBI lineage: Eukaryota > Metazoa > Chordata > Actinopteri > Cypriniformes > Xenocyprididae > Megalobrama > Megalobrama amblycephala. The sequence goes on along the minus strand of NC_063057.1, from coordinate 8,259,022 downwards.
AACAACCCGTGGAGGTTCTGAAAGCCAGTTCTTCATTTTGCTCTCGCACAAACAGCTATTTGGCCTGTAGCGCATACTGTGTGATCAGCCATATGGATACTAAGAACTTTGAATATCAAAAAGGCCCTGTTTCTTTCGTGCACTTAAGTTAATGCAGATGAAAATAAACTTGTAGCCCTCTAATTTTGTTTCTTTTTCATATCGAGGGACTATATTTGTGCTCAAATAATATTGGTTTACAGGTTAAGAAAGAAAGTTCTGCAGGTAATAATGACTGTTTTCAAACAAGTTTCCTAAACACTCCTCTTGTAAGCCAGCCATTGGTCATTCTAACAGATAGCCCGCACCCCAAACTCCTGCCATTGACTGCGCATTTTAGATTTCAAAATATATGGATTTCTTTCAGGGAAAAACACAATTTCTCAACACATTTTGTCTTTTGCTATCTAGACTCAGCTTTAAGTTTGAAATATCAAGTGAGCAATGACCCCAAAGCACAACCTCTCCTCTTCACTGACATCTGTTAACTGTTGCTCTCTTCTCCCCTTCTTCATCCTCTTGCAGCTGTGTTATCATTTCTTCTCCTGACTGCTAATAAAAAACAGATTTTCACCTTGCCGCGGGCTGCTGGAATATGATAGAATATCTGATGGTGCTCATATCATCGGCAGTGGGGTGTCATATAGAGCAGAATGCCGCCCACATAAGGATGACTGACCTTGCTTCTCTCAGCCTTTGAGGGTAGCCGGGGAACAACTCTGAGCAGATGAGTGTGCCTTGACTCGTGCAAGCTTGATAGAAATGAAAGCTCTAGTGTAAGTTCTGCCAGGAAGACTCAATGTTACATCACCTTTTAGTTTAGATCTACCCAATCATTATCTTAGACTTGGAGTATAAAAGATCGCTGACACACGTCTGAGTCCACAGATGCTGATGCCAACCTTCACCTCCATCCTCCCCACCACCACCAGGATGGTCCCTGTCCATACCTCCCAGGGGGTCGGCTTCACCCCTGCCTTCTTATTCAGGCAGGAAATGCAGAGTCCGCAACCCTTTAGAATGTGAGCTATGGACAGGGCCTACGCCAAAGAACTTTATTCAGATTTGTTTACTGATTCATTGACTCTTATCTTTTACAGATTTGCATATTTTGGCCCAGTTTCACAGACAGGGTTTAGCCTAAGCCAGGATTAGACATTAGTTCAATTAGGATATTTAAGTAGCTTTTATAAATGTACACTAGAAAAAAAACTGGTGATCATCTTGAGGCAAAACAATGGCACTGACATATTTTAAGATATGTCAGTACAAGTTGCTTTTAGTTAAAACAGCTCAAACAAGCATTTTAGTCTGGGACTAGCTTAAGCCTTGTCTGTGAAACTGGGGGATAATGTGTTAGTTATGAGTGAATCATTGAACAACTAAATTGAGAGTCAAATATGACCAAAACAATGTGATTCTTTGCAGCTGATTAAGTGGCCTTCGAATCAGGAAGTTCCCTCATTATTCCACTGGAAAAATCCTCAATTCTGTGTTGTGAACAAGATCGATTCACATGCCAAACTCAGGACCCCTGAGTCAGGACCCCCACAGTTTTGAAAAGCACTTTTGATAAGGGCTGCTTCAATCAGTTACACTATATCATCTTTTAGCTTAGGATATTTTCTTTCAAATGAGACCATTTTCACGTTTCTGTGAGCTTTCATTCGTAAATAATCAACTGTTTTGCGAAGAACAGGAAATGCGCTCTCGAACGGAGAAACACGCGATCTCCGAACAATCGATCAAAACATTTTAGGACAGATAGTTGGTATATAAATCATGCCCGAAAGTTAGCGTTTGCAGGAACATGTCAATCAACCCAAACCGTCCATTCAGAAACCGAGAAATTTGACACTTTAAGGTAAGGAGTTTTTTGATTTCGGTAATTACATCTAGAAAGGCATGGCAAGATATGGCAAGACTAATTGCACAGCAGTCTGCAAGTATGCAAACTTGAATAAAATTGTCATTTCAGTAAATCTACATTTTGATATTGTGAAATGGGTATTATTACAGTGCAAAAACTGTGTGCATAAACAGTGATTTCTTTCTTTCAGTTGCTGTTAAAGTTGCAGTTGTTGGCACAGCTGGAATCACTCCAGGAGGCAGCTGGGTGATGCTGATGTGATGCTCAACACAGGTGACAAAAAATGATGCACATGTAATATAATAAATTATACAAATCTGGAGGATGTAGATTCTGTTCTAGATTGAAATAGAGTCTTATGTCTCCTGAAAGAATAAAACTGATCAAAATCATAAAATGCCTCTTTTTTGTTGTTTGCAGACAACATATAGCCTACTATAATATTTAGCACTTTCAGCAGTGTTTCATGTAACTTCATAGGGTTGACACCTAGATTTTGTATTTAGACTACTGTATATAGGTATGAGAAGCTTTTCAATTTGGATAGGCCAAATCCAGGCGGAAATCCCCAAATTGTCCACAGTGCTTAGGAGTTTAATGATCAGACAAGTTTAATTTATTATGGTGGTCCGCCAGTGAGCCTGAAGTGGTGGTCCGATATCTTACTATCTGGGCTTGTGCTTACAGTTTGGTCCCCCTCACTTTGAAAATGTCTCCTGCGCCCCTGGTGGCAATAGTCTGTTTTTATTTCAGATTTATTGCAGAATATCTGTATTGTACTCACCGGAGGAGCCAAATTCTGTAAACAGAACAGATTATTTAAAGCAAGACAGAGATGGACCAACTAACCACCTACAAGAAAGAGGATGATAAGTAACACACTGTGCCAAACATCTCTCCTGCGCTTGCCAAACATCTCTCCTGCTCTCGTCTCTACAGCTCTCATGCGTCTGAATATGTGCACTTGAGTTTGATTGGGTTGAGTTGAGCATTTCAGATACCCGAAATCCCTGCAGCTCACCCCAGACCAGCTGAACTGTGAAATATAATGGAAGCCTGCCAGCGGCCCGGAGTAAACAGAGGGCGAGATGAGAGGAATGCAAGTGTAAAAACAGCGGCGGGTGCCTTTGTAATGTAACAAACAGGCTGAGAGTGCAGCCCTCAGAAACTCCCATAGCTCAATACAGACCTGCTTCCATCTAATTGAGGAGAGACTGAATCTTTACATAAATTTTGGCGGTAACTAAGTGACAAACGAAATGATGGTTATACTAGTGGTGGCGTAGCATTTACAACAACGGTCAATATGAGAAGAATTATGAGCAACAAGCTGCCTTCTTCCAAATTCCCCAAGAGTCTACAAATCTACAAATAGGGAACAACCACTTTAGGCCCTTCTGTTAATAACAATGAGATGTTTTCACTAGCATTAATAGTAGTTCAGTTGAAGAAGCCAAAGATAGATTCTGAAAGTTCCCAATGTCAATATTAATAAGTAATATACCATAAATGTACCAACTGAGATAGCAATTTTGCAGTCTGTATAGAGTGTGATATAATAAAAAGACATACTACTAAATAATGGCAAAAAATGTCTAATGAATTTTCCTCGAAAATACAACACAAACAATGTAATCTCATTCACAATCAACTGACTGTTTTGAGCAGGTTCTTTTAAACGAATCAAAAAAACATATAGGCTACAACATGACTAACAATAAATGACTAATAAACAAGTGAATCAGAATCAGACTTTGAAATTAAGTGAAGTGAATCAAGTGGAATCAAATCAAAATTAAATCAAGAGCTTGCCTTTTTGCTAAATATTGTATCAATAACAAGACCTACCTGCAGGGAAAAACAAACCTGTGGATGACAAAACATGTGCATAATTCAAAAAGCAAATAAATCAATACAATTCTTTTTCATTCTTTCAGACACATTTTCAGATCTAGCGGGCTGCTTCTTGACAAGAACTGTAGCTCTGGGGTGTCTTCTGTTTCCATCTAAACAATGCCTGCAGCAAAAGATACTAGCTCATACCTCTGTCTGTCCTCACGCTCCCCCAGCTCACAGTGAAGCAGATGCTCATACAGGTTTGTATAAGGCCATGTGAGGTAATAGTCTACTTGACCAGCTCAACACACCGGTCCACTGAGAATCATGGAAACTGCAAAAAACAATAAGACAGAAATGTTCCTAAGCATTGGACAGCACAAGAAATTTCATTTTTGCAGTGGCGCATTTCTCGTAGATTGTAGATAGAACGTTTCTAGTAGAAAAACACAATAGAGCAGATATTTTTTGTTCACTGTCAAAGTCACAAAACCCTTCCTTCCTTCCTTCATTATATTAACCATTTCCTTCCTTCCTTCCTTCCTTCCTTCCTTCCTTCTTTATATTAACCATTTCCTTCCTTCCTTCCTTCCTTCCTTCCTTCCTTCCTTCCTTCCTTCCTTCCTTCCCTCCTTCCTTATATTAACCATTTCCTTCCTTCCTCTCCTTCTTTTCCTTCCATTTCTTTTAACCATTTCCTTCCTTCCTTCCTTCTTTCCTTCCTTCCTTCCTTATATTAACCATTTCCTTCCTTCCTTCCTTCCTTCCTTCCTTCCTTTCTCCCTTCCTTCCTTCCTTCCTCTCCTTCTTTTCCTTCCTTCCTTCTTTATATTAACCATTTCCTTCCTTCCTTCCTTCCTTTTTTCTCCCTTCCTTCCTTCCTTCCTTCCTTCCTCTCCTTCTTTTCCTTCCTTCCTTCCTTCCTTCCTTCCCTTCTTTTCCTTCCTTCCTTCCTTATATTAACAATTTCCTTCCTTCCTCCCTTTCCTTCTTTTCCTTCCTTCCTTCCTTCCTTCCTTCCTTCCTTCCTTCCTTCTATTAACCATTTCCTTCCTTCCTTCCTTCCTTATATTAACCATTTCCTTCCTTCCTTCTTCTTCTTTTCCTTCCATTTCTTTTAACTATTTCTTTCATTCCTTCTTTCCTTCCTTCCTTATATTAACCATTTCCTTCCTTCCTTCCTTCCTTCCTTCCTTATGTTAACCATTTCCTTCCTTCCTTCCTTCCTTCCTTCCTTATATTAACCATTTCCTTCCTTCCTTCCTTCCTCTCCTTCTTTTCCTTCCATTTCTTTTAACCATTTCCTTCCTTACTTCCTTCTTTCCTTCCTTCCTTCCTTATATTAACCATTTCCTTCCTTCCTTCCTTCCTTCCTTCCTTCCTTCCTTCCTTCCTTCCTTCCTTCCTTCCTTCCTTCCTTCTATTAACCATTTCCTTCCTTCCTTCCTTCCTTCATTCCTTCCTTATATTAACCATTTCCTTTCTTCCTTCTTCTCCTTCTTTTCCTTCCATTTCTTTTAACCATTTCCTTCCTTCCTTCTTTCCTTCCTTCCTTATATTAACCATTTCCTTCCTTCCTTCCTTCCTTCCTTTCTCCCTTCCTTCCTTCCTTCCTTCCTCTCCTTCCTTCCTTCATTATATTAACCATTTCCTTCCTTCCTTCCCTCCTTCCTTATATTAACCATTTCCTTCCTTCCTTCCTCTCCTTCTTTTCCTTCCATTTCTTTTAACCATTTCCTTCCTTACTTCCTTCTTTCCTTCCTTCCTTCCTTATATTAACCATTTCCTTCCTTCCTTCCTTCCTTCCTTCCTTCCTTCTATTAACCATTTCCTTCCTTCCTTCCTTATATTAACCATTTCCTTTCTTCCTTCTTCTCCTTCTTTTCCTTCCATTTCTTTTAACCATTTCCTTCCTTCCTTCTTTCCTTCCTTCCTTATATTAACCATTTCCTTCCTTCCTTCCTTTCTCCCTTCCTTCCTTCCTTCCTTCCTTCCTTCCTCTCCTTCCTTCCTTCATTATATTAACCATTTCCTTCTTTCCTTCCTTCCTTCCTTCCTTCCTTATATTAACCCTTTCCTTCCTTCCTTCCTTCTTTTCTCCCTTCCTTCCTTCCTTCCTTCCTTCTTTTCTCCCTTCCTTTCTTCCTTCCTCTCCTTCTTTTCCTTCCTTCCTTCTTTATATTAACCATTTCCTTCCTTCCTTCCTTATATTAACCATTTCCTTCCTTCCTTCCTTCCTTCCCTTCTTTTCCTTCCTTCCTTCCTTCCTTATATTAACCATTTCCTTCCTTCTTCCCTTTCCTTCTTTTCCTTCCTTCCTTCCTTCCTTCCTTCCTTCCTTCCTTCCATTAACCATTTCCTTCCTTCCTTCCTTCCTAACTAATATTAATCCTTCCTCATCTCCTTCCTAATATTAATCCTTCCTTCCTTCTTTCCATCCTTCCTTCTGTCCGTCCTTCCTTCCTTCCTTCCTAACTAATATTAATCCTTCCTTCTGTCCTTCCTAATATTAATCCTTCCTTCCTTCTTTCCGTCCTTCCTTCTGTCCGTCCTTCCTTCCCTCCCTCCTTCCTTCCTTCCAACGTTCCTTCCCTCCCTCCCTCTCTTCCTAATATTAATCATTTCCTTCCTTCCTTTCGTCCTTCCCTCCCTCCCTCCCTCCTTCCTTCCAATGTTCCTTCCCTCCCTCCCTCTCTTCCTAATATTAATCACTTCCTTCCTTCCTTTCGTCCTTCCCTCCCTCGCTCCCTCCTTCCTTCCTTCCCTCCCTCCCTCTATTCCTAATATTAATCACTTCCTTCGTTCCTTCATTCCTTCCTTCCTAATATTAATCCTTCTTTCCTATTATTAATCCCTTCCTTCTGTCCTTCCTTATATTAATCCCTTCCTTCCTTCCTAATATTAATCCCTTCCTTCCTTCTTAATATTAATCCCTTCCTTCCTTCCTTCCTTCCTTCCTTCCTTCCTTCCTTCTGGACTTCCTTCCTCCCAGACTTCCATCCTTCCTTCCCTCCCTCCCTCTTTCTTTCCTTCTGGACTTCCTTTCTTCCAGACGATAGATGATAGTAGTAAAGTAAATGACTAAAAATGACATCCAATAAAAAAAAAACATTATAGAAAATAAATACACAAAAAAATCCATCCTCCTGCCAATAACAATAATAATAGTAATAAACTGTAAATGAATTAAAATCTTACAGCCAATAAAAACAAATAAATGAAATAAAACTTTACATGACAGAAAATCTGATCAATGATAAATGTAAATGAATGAAAATCATAGAGCCAATAAATAGAATAGTAATAAATAAATACATTTATTGCAATCTCTCAAGCGACACACTGTCAAACTGTGGAAAGTTGAATAGATTGAACAGAAGTTGATTGAATGCACTGTATAGTGTGATGAAGAACATGGATTATGTGCTGAGGTGTGGAAGACGGGTATATGTGTGAGTCAGTTACATACGAAGATGTTGAGATGCTGGCAACTGGGTGTGCAGAACGTCTTCACGCAGACACAAACTATCTCACAGCGGCAACAGAGTGTTTCTGCATAAGCACTAACTCTGTGTCTCCTCATGAGCGAGGAAGATTAATTGCATAGTTAAAAGTCAGATCTGTTGACTGGGAATAATTAACCTTTTATATATGCAGGGTGAAAAAAAGGAGTATTTAAAGGTTTACCATCTGAATACATTTGCATATGGATGACGGCTGTACTCCCGCTTGAGAAAATCATCAACGTATTGCAACCATATTTTATTTTTGGTAGCCCACCGGGCGGACATGTCTACACATCATCGCAGGCTTTTAATCTTTGAGGAAAACAAATGGTTTACATATTGCTGTGCGAGATAACATCAAACACACTCTGAACTCTGAAAAACTTGATGTGACTCTGTCATAACTGAGTCAAGGGTGCATCATACAGCGGCTTATCTGGCATGTGCGAGAAAAACCTCTAAATGCGTCTCATTAGGTAAACATACTTTGGCAGACAGGAGCTTAGTAAATAACGCAAGCGTCCTCGTGATGTATATCTCCATCTCTGCCATATCATTCTTGTAAATGACTGGAGAGGAGTGTGTGTGAACATCACTCAAGCCCTGGCGTCGCACTGATGAATGTACTTTTGTCAGCATCTCACTTTCCAGACAAATAGTTTTTTAAACAAGTCGCAACCACCACAAATCCATCAGATCTCTAAACTGACCTCACGGTGAACCCCGGGTCCCATAAAGACTGACCCAATCAAGACTGAGGTAGGGAGAGGTCTACCATTTCCTGTCATTTCTCCCACCCTCTATCCAATACTCAATCATACACACTGTTTTTCTCCAAAGACCAAGTCCAGTGAGATTTAAAGGAATAATGTGCCCTAAAAATACAATTCTGGCATTATTTAATCAAACTTGTACCAGATATTTTCATTCTGTAAAGGATTATAGTAGTTGTTTGCATTGCAATAGTAATGAGTGTTGAGCCTATAAGCTTCAAAACGGACACAAAAGCCATAAAGCATCATAAAAATGAGTCTATATGACTCGTACTGTATTCACAAGACTATGATATGATAGAACAGACTGAAATTTAAATCGTTATTCATTAAAAAAAAATTATCTCTGGCACATTTGTGAGTTCATGATTTGTGAATGAATCATTCAGAGCAGTCAACTGGATCAAATGATTCATAGAAAAGATGAAACTGAAAGAAATAAAACAAACTTTAGATGACAGAAAATCTCTTAGCCAATAATAAATAAACAAACAAAATGTTGAGTAAACTTGCTGAATCCTTTATTTTTGGGTGTGCTGTCACTTTAAAAATGGCATAATACACATACTGGCTTTAGGAGGGCAAATAAATGAGGTATTTAATTTCACCATATTGTCATTCCTCTTCCTTTCTCTCCCTCTCTCTCTCTTGATCTATTTTTCCATAAATCTCACTCTCTCTCTCAAACACACACACTCTCTTTCTCTCTAATAACATTCGGGCTGTTAGATAAGATGAGGGGTTTGGAGGGACAGGAGAAATGAGAGCCAGCTGGAATTCCCATCGGAGCCCTAATCCATCTTACATCAGCTAGAGTTCAATCTAAACACACACACACACACCCTGTGGCCAGCGGCCAACAGTATTACATAGTGGCCTGTGACCCTCTGTGAGAGAGCTCTGACCGTGGGCTCCTACCGCCCAGTGCAACATCATATTCCATCATTCCAACTTTAAATGAGGTGAAAAGTTCACTAAATTGGGGTGTCTGCTACTGGGATTTTCTGGAGTGGGTTTTAAAAACTTAATCAGTAGTACAGACGACCATTCCTAGAAACATGGGTGCTGGTTTTGTAATGTCATGCTGGCTAGGGATGTTCGTACACACAGAAACATAATCAGCCGCAGAAAACATAATACCCCAAGTACATTTTTCCCCTCATTTAGAAGGATTTCATGGATTTTTACAGTGATGCAGTTTTAGTGATGCAGAAGATGTTATGTGGATGGTGCACAGTATGCATGTGGCTAAAACAAACAAAAAAATCATATTTGATTCAAACACAACTGTAATCCTTTTAGGTCCTTTTAGAATATGAAATAAAAAAAATAAAAAAAAGATCTGTCATGGTGCAGCAAGGAGAGTTGAGTCGAGGTAGCATAGTATCTTTTGTAGCAGTTTAAATGAATGAAGACAATTCAAACAGTCAAATCAAAACACAGTGTAACAGCTTTGCTAAACAAAGACAATAACTGACAACTCAAGAGAGAAACACAGGGCAAAATATACTGTACCAAACAAGCAACCAAACAAGACACAGGTGAAGAACGTAATCAGTAACCATATAAACACTATGCAAAAGCGGCAGATCTTCCGGCACACTCAGTGTCTGAATTCACTCACTCATCTTCATTCACTGAACTATATTAAGTGGACTAATGTAGGGAATAGTGAATGAGGGTATGGGGGGGGGATTTCAGTCACAGACAAAGTTTTCAATACCAGACAGTTACATTTATTATAATCAGTGTTGGGTAAAGTTACTTTTAAAAGTAATGCATTACAATATTGCGCTACTGCCTAAAAAAGTAACTTATTGCATTACTTCACCTGAGTTGGGCTTGTTTGTTTGTTGTTTAATAAAAAAAATGTAATTGTTTTATCAAATGTAAAGGCTCTTTCACACCAGAGGTGAAATGGATAAGCCTCAGGCTAAAGGAAATACAAATTCACGCCTTTAAAGTTAATAAAGTGAGATTAAATACATAAAGTATATGCGTTATCATATTTTATAATTGCAGGTTTGCATAATTATTCTGAGTTTGCATTTCACTGCTTTTATTCATTTTGAGGAATACTGAAAGCAACCATTCATGTTTACACAGCGTGCACAATGCTTCTGCACCTTACTCCCGATATCTCTCAACATGAGGACAGGAGAGCTGTCTGTCAATAAATGGGAAAACAAAGTAACTTGGTTTCTTTAAAAAGTAACTCAGATATTTTGCTGCACATTTAAAAGTAATGCATTACTTTACTAGCTACTTGAAAAAAGTAATCTGATGACATAACTCGCGTTACCCCCAACATTGATTATAATTCATAGATTATCACATGAAAAGCCACAGCCATTTGAAGATAACAGAGTTTTCATGAAATTTTGAAACAAGGTTCAAAGATAACCAAGACTTCACAAAATCCAGTAAAGCAAGGTTGAAATGACCTCAGAGTATGATTTTGCAAAATCTCTTGCAAGACTGCACTGCATTATTATTATCTGAGATGCTGTCACATATGGTGTCATCCACCCTGATGGCATGACAGTGAGGGCTTTGACCGGTCCCTTCCTAACCTTCACTTCTAACCCCTCTCTCTCATGTAGCATGCTTTTTCCCTCCACCTATCGCCCTTTCATCTCCCTCCCGTCTTGAGATGACGTTCAAATATGACCTTACACATAATGAGTGACATTCAGGGCCGTGAGGAGGACCGATTAAACAGACAAAGAGGACATATTATAAAAAAGTGCCTCTCTCTTCAGCTGCCTCGATTATGTTTAAATAACAGAGCAGGTTGACATATTGCCTGTAATGCTTTCTCGCTTTTCTGTGATTTTCCACCATGCAAATGTTGGAATCTAAAAGACAAGACTTATACAAAATGTTCAAAGCATAGCTAGGAGCACATCAATGTGTCTACGTGTACATGTGCGCACTATAGCTTCAGTGACATCTTTGCCGGGGTTTGACAGCAGCTGTAGTTGGTTGAAAGTAAATGGAGGCTGGAAATGGAGATGGAAAGACATAATGGAGCTTGCAGCATTGGCTTCGGGCCCCTAAAGGCACACAACCGCACACAGAACCATTATGCTTGTGTCCAACAGACCCTGAGACTGAAGACTACACCTGTATTTAGGCTTCATTTTATATTAGGGTGCTTTTTTAACCTTGGTTTACTGATTCTACTGATTGCTACAGTATAATTTGACTTTTTATTTTATTTAGCATATTGGTGTTACTATACATTACTATAGGAGTTATGGTATAAGCTACAAAAATTAGGATAGGATGAACTAACTGAATCCAGATTGGCTACTGGTTCAGCATAATGACTCACTGAAGTTCCATGCTAATGCATCATTATTTCAATGTAGAAATTAGGCTGCAATAACAGCTGTTGAATCAGTCAAACATGTTGAATTATTAGCACTCTGACCAATTAAATTCCATGTTAATTCTTGTTTATTTCAATGTAGAAATCAGGCTGCAAAAACAGCCGTTGAATCAGGAAAATGTGTTGAATCATTAGCCAATCTAACCGATTCAATTCCATGTTAATTATCAATTATTTCAATGTAGAAATTAGGCTACAAATAAAAGTTGATGCATGGGCATCGAATACATGGGGGACTTTTAATAAAACTTTAATTTGTCCCCCCACACTTTTTTTTTTTTTTTTAAGGCAAACATGTACACACAGAGGTTTTCATGGGCCAATGTGAATAAATCTAGATTTAAATTCCAACAGACAAGACAGTATATGCATGACCTGACAATTTATTCCTATCCAAAATGAGGCGATGTGAGCATTATAGAGCACTAAACACTTGTCGTGTAATGTATTTTTCATTCACACACGTAGCCGAGGGCGCTCTCTTGCAAAAAGTCCAAAACTGTCTCATAGAAGTAATAACTTATGACGTTCCAGGAAATCCCTTATATGGACAAAGGCATCCAGCTATCAGACTGATTCAAACTGGTAACTCCACAGTCTTTTAGAATGAATCTTTAAAAAGTTTTGCTCATAAGAATCATCTGTTTGTAAATCAGACTATAGATAGGATACGTTATATATATGTGAGAAGCTATGTTCGGATCAAGCAATCGAACAAGCTTCAGTTTTAGCACTTTTAAATGTTTTAAATGTTTCTTGAGTCATTCAAAAAGTCTCCCACAAATTAAGCAAATTCTTCTGCTGTTTTGTGTTATCGCTGTTATTCTCTGCGAACCTGGGATGATCTAAATACTGTGTAATTTAGAGGAAGAGAGCAGGCTGTTTTTCCCTCGTCAGGATTCTGTTAACAGAACAGGCTAATTATGGGTAGAGTGTGCAATGCCAGGCCCTGCTGTCTATAACTCCCACTTGTTGCTTTTTTTGGTTGAGTGATGCCATGTAGACAATAGAAAACATGGCATCCACTGACAGCATCCCCACAGCTGTGCCCACTATTACCATCACTAAATATCCAAAAGGAGAACAATGCACTCAAAGACAAACATGCAACGCGCATGCAAAAGCACACATGCAATTACTAACCGTCATTCACTCATACAGTACATTAATGTTTAACAGTGCTTGATTTGAAAATTATGAGTTGCTGGGACAAGAAACATTGATGGATCCCACCAGTTTAAAGGTTCAGGTCTTCAACCGAACAGCACACCGGGATGAAACTACATCACTCTCATTAGAATCATAGCGCAATATGACTGTCGTCATGGTTACTGCTAGTACAAACTTGAAACAATCGGACAATGACCTTGAGCAGGGCGCTGCGGTCGCTGTTGCTCATATCTGAATACTTCACTTGTACCCCACGCAGTCCCTTTACACAAAACGCTCATATGCATGAAATCATTCCAGCCAAAACTGATTATACCACCGAGATTTTAATCAACACTTTCTGATTGAACTAAACCATGTTAAATAAATGGCTTATGTAATTAAGAGCTTAACCTGAGGGCAATGAGACAGGAATTTCAAATTAGACACATAAGACAAGATATTTCACACAAAAAATATTTTTGTTTTTTTCACTGGCCTAATTGTTAAGTCTTCAGATTTCTTTTCCTCCAATTAAAACATATTGAAACAATTGCTAGGAAACACAACAGCACCGTGGCCAACCATCCAACATCTGCCATTTCAGTTCACAGACCAGCATAGAGGATCAAAGATCAGCCCTCGCCCAAGGCGGGTGAAAATCTCGGTCTCATGAAAATGGAAATATGTAAATCCTGATTAGGAGAAATTGCAGGCTTCACTGCACCAGTCATATTAGCTGTGTTGCCAGGCGTTGGCTCAGACCCAACACTGGGTGTTGATTGGATGAAGGCATTTTGACACTGACCTCTGAACTCTAAAAATGGAGAGGCTGAGAGCGACAGGCCCTATTTACACATTTTATATGCTTTTTGTAGCAAGGGTAAAAGTTATCTTCAGCTCAAGAAATAGTTAGCCTGGCTGATCATTCATGATGCCAATAAATAAAAAAATGCATGCATCAAAATACACATTTTATGGAAAAGTGATTCAGAAACTTTTTGAAAAAAAAAAACAAGGAATTACTACTGGAAGAAAAAAAATGTAGGAAAGTCCAAAGTAAACATGAGCCAAAATATGATTAGACTTTAACAGCCATTAACTCCATTTTATGTCAATAAATAATCATTAAGAAAATACTACTTTATCTGCTCTGCATATTTTTTTTTTAATGCTGATATTTAGATTTTCATTTAATATTCTGAACATAAGCCATTAAAAATGCAAAGAAACAAATGTATTGAAAATAAATATATATTAATAAACATGACTTTATCTGTTCTGCATAATTTTTTATTTATTTTTGAATGCTGATGTTATTTATTTATTTATTTATTTATTTATTTATTTATTTTAAATTACAGACATAAGCCATGTTTGTGTATGTCTCCGCGCGGATGGGCGGACGTCTGTCTGCACGTACGGACGAACGTCTGTCTGCGCATACGTCTGTCTGCACATACGGGTGAAGATCTGTCTGCACGTACAGGGCGTACGTCTTTCTGCGCATACGGCAGTATGTCTGTCTGAGCAGAAGGGGCGAACATCTGTCTCTGCATACAGGCGAACTTCTGTCTGTGCGTACAGAGCGTACGTCTGTCTGTGCATACGGCCGTATGTCTGTCCGAGCAGAAGGGCGAATGTCTGTCTGTGCGTACAGGCGAACTTCTGTCTCCGCATACAGGGCGTACGTCTGTCTGCGCATATGGCCGTATGTCTGTCTGAGCAGAAGGGCGAATGTCTGTCTGTGCGTACAGGCGAACTTCTGTCTGCGCGTACGGCCGTATGTCTGTCTGAGAGGAAGGGCGAATGTCTGTCTGTGCGTACAGGCGAACTTGTCTCCGCATACAGAGCGTACGTCTGTCTGCGCATACGGCCGTATGTCTGTCTGAGCGGAAGGGCTAATGTCTGTCTGTGCGTACAGGCGAACTTCTGTCTGCGCGTACGGCCGTATGTCTGTCTGAGAGGAAGGGCGAACTTCTGTCTGTGCGTACAGGGCGTACGTCTTTCTGCGCATACGGCCGTATGTCTGTCTGAGCGTAAGGGTGAATGTCTGTCTGAGCGGAAGGGTGAATGTCTGTCTGTGCGTACAGGGCGTACGTCTTTCTGCGCATACGGCTGTATGTCTGTCTGAGCGAAAGGGGCGAACATCTGTCTCTGCGTACAGGCGAACTTCTGTCTGCGCGTACAGGGAGTACGTCTTTCTGCGCATACGGCCGTATGTCTGTCTGAGCGAAAGGGGCGAACATCTGTCTCTGCGTACAGGCGAACTTCTGTCTGCGCGTACAGGGAGTACGTCTGTCTTTGCATACGGCCGTATGTCTGTCCGAGCAGAAGGGTGAATGTCTGTCTGTGCATACAGGCGAACTTCTGTCTCCACAAACAGGGCGTACGTCTGTCTGCGCATACGGCCGCATGTCTGTCTGAGCGGAAGGGGCGAACATCTGTCTCTGCGTACAGGCGAACTTCTGTCTGCGCGTACAGAGCATACGTCTGTCTGTGCATACGGCCGTATGTCTGTCCGAGCAGAAGGGCGAATGTCTGTCTGTGCGTACAGGCGAACTTCTGTCTGCGCGTACACGGCGTACGTCTTTCTGCGCATACGGCCGTATGTCTGTCTGAGCGGAAGGGTGAATGTCTGTCTGTGCGTACAGGCGAACTTCTGTCTGCGCGTACAGGGCGTACGTCTTTCTGCGCATACGGCCGTATGTCTGTCTGACCGAAAGGGGCGAACATCTGTCTCTGCGAACAGGCGAACTTCTGTCTGCACGTACAGAGCGTACGTCTGTCTTTGCATACGGCCGTATGTCTGTCCGAGAAGAAGGGCGAATGTCTGTCTGTGCGTACAGGGGAACTTCTGTCTGCGCGTACGGCCGTATGTCTGTCCGAGCAGAAGGGCGAATGTCTGTCTGTGCGTACAGGCGAACTTCTGTCTCCGCATACAGGGCGTACGTCTGTCTGCGCATACGGCCGTATGTCTGTCTGAGCGGAAGGGCGAATGTCTGTCTGTGCGTACAGGCGAACTTCTGTCTGCGCGTACGGCCGTATGTCTGTCCGAGCAGAAGGGCGAACATCTGTCTCTGCGTACAGGCGAACTTCTGTCTGCGCATACGGCCGTATGTCTGTCTGAGCGGAAGGGCGAATGTCTGTCTGTGCGTACAGGCGAACTTCTGTCTGCGCGTACGGCCGTATGTCTGTCCGAGCAGAAGGGCGAATGTCTGTCTGTGCGTACAGGCGAACTTCTGTCTCCGCATACAGGGCGTACGTCTGTCTGCGCATACGGCCGTATGTCTGTCTGAGCGGAAGGGCGAATGTCTGTCTGTGCGTACAGGTGAACTTCTGTCTGCGCGTACGGCCGTATGTCTGTCTGAGAGGAAGGGCGAATGTCTGTCTGTGCGTACAGGCGAACTTCTGTCTGCGCGTACGGCCGTATGTCTGTCCGAGCAGAAGGGCGAATGTCTGTCTGTGCGTACAGGCGAACTTCTGTCTGCGCGCACGGCCGTATGTCTGTCTGAGAGGAAGGGCGAATGTCTGTCTGTGCGTACAGGTGAACTTCTGTCTGCGCGTACGGCCGTATGTCTGTCTGAGAGGAAGGGCGAATGTCTGTCTGTGCGTACAGGCGAACTTCTGTCTGCGCGTACGGCCGTATGTCTGTCTGAGCAGAAGGGCGAATGTCTTTCTGCGCATACGGCCGTATGTCTGTCTGAGCGAAAGGGGCGAACATCTGTCTCTGCGTACAGGCGAACGTCTGTCTGCGCGTACAGCCGTATGTCTGTCTGAGCGGAAGGGTGAATGTCTGTCTGCGCATACGGCCGTATGTCTGTCTGAGCGAAAGGGGCGAACATCTGTCTCTGCGTACAGGCGAACTTCTGTCTGCGCGTACAGAGCGTACATCTGTCTGTGCATACGGCCGTATGTCTGTCCGAGAAGAAGGGCGAATGTCTGTCTGTGCGTACAGGCGAACTTCTGTCTGCGCGTACGGCCGTATGTCTGTCTGAGCGGAAGGGTGAATGTCTGTCTGTGCGTACAGGCGAACTTCTGTCTGCGCGTACAGAGCGTACGTCTTTCTGCGCATACGGCCGTATGTCTGTCTGAGTGGAAGGGGCGAACATCTGTCTGAGCATACGGGGCGGACGTCTGTCTGCGCATAAGGGCGAACATCTGTCTGTGTGTACAGGCGAATCTCTGTCTGCTGTCTGTGCGTATGGGCGAATCTCTGTCTCCTCATTCGGGCGAACTTCTGTCTGCTCATATGAGCGAACTTCTGTCTGCTGTCTGCATGTACGGGGCGAACGTCTGTCTGCGCGTACAGGGCAAACGTCTGTCTGCGTGTAAGGCCGAACTTCTGTCTGCGCGTACAGCCGAGCATCTGTCTCCGCCTAAGGGCGAACGTCAGTCATAATGAAATAATCCCAGACATAAGCCAAGAACATTGCAACTACACAAATCCATTTTTAATACACAATAATAAAATAATTTAAAAATGATAGAGAAAACAAAATCAATAGTTAAAAAAATTAAATTTTTAAATTAATCCAAATCTGTTCCTTTCTGATTCACTGATTAGCAAAACTAAACCTGTGATGTGACACTGTGGTTCAGTTTAGGTCATCAAACTTCTAGTCTTACCTATAGTCTTATTTCTAAAATACATCCTAGGGCAAAAAAGGGGATTATTTTCCCAGAGTTAATAACAGAAAACAGACCATCTCATTACCACTTCCCTTTTGTTATGAATAACAGTTAACTCCTGTGAAGGAAGCCTCCTCCCCCAGGCTGATCAGAGTATCCAATTTGTACAACAATTTGGAGGGCTCCTTTAAACAGATTGTCTCAGAGAAGCGGTCGATGCAGTAAGTTGGAGAAGCTGTAAGAAGGAGGTGGACAGCAGTTTGGGGAAGGAGGGAACGACGCAGATGAGTGGAAAACCATTTACAAATGAAAAACAGCCCACGGAGTAGCACGCGGATGACGGGTCATTAACAGGCTCAATGGCATGAAACAAAGCACTGCAAAACATTTGCCCTTAGAGTGTTTACAAGTTATGTAGGCGAAAGCACTAGCTTCTTTACTCCCTTCCTCTTCATTATCCTTCTCTTAAAGGAACGTTTCGGATACATCCTTCTGATTGACCCTTCGGTAGTTTTAACCAATTACAGAAGGAATGGAGCCCACATTAGATGCGTATTCTTCTCACTTTAAAGCCTATGGATGCGTCAAGGTCTCATATCTGCATTCCTTCCCTGACGACTGTTGTCTGGGCCTGGCATGTAACCATGGCAACCTGAACTGCCTATAGAAGTGGCATGTTCAATACCAAAGATGAAACGCATTCGCAGATAGCTGTAAAGGCCAAACAACTCAATTTTTCCCACTTTTTATTTTTTTATTTGCTCTTTTGATGGTTTGCTTTCCTCAGAAGTATGTTTAACAAAGGCCTGTCAAGTAAACTCAAACTTTTTAGAGATGTGTTCAGATGTTAAAGACATTTCTGTATAAATTTTTCACCCCAAAATGAAAACTGTTATCGACTCACCCTCATTGTTTTTTTTTTTGTTTGTTTGTTTTTTTTTACCAATGGCAAAACATCTACTGTAATAATAATGAATTTTGTGATTGATGTTTCACTTGAAGAAAAAGATGTTTCTTGAAGCTATTATTATTTGTTGTTGTTATACTATTTTATCTCCTCTTTATGTCTATTAAATACTATATTTAAAATATATAAAATTATAGGGGGGAAAAAATAGAAATTTAATATAACAAAGTCTGAATGAATCACCATATTCATTATTTTTATGTACTAATGATAACAATAACAAATAAACAAATAAAAAATATGTGAAAAAGAGAAAACATTGATGTTTTCACCAATAAATCAAGCATTCTGCGTTAGTTCAGGCAGTCCTCATAGTCAAGCTCCGCTATCAGCTGATTCGCAAATTCCAACCCCACCCATATCAGCTGATCCAATTTCTATGGACTCCATTGGCAACTCTAAAATAAGGCGCATTACTTAAACGCAGCTTCCATCTCTCTGCCTGCTTGGCTGCTTCCACTGCATGCTGCTTGCAACCCACCTCCTCCCCAGCTCCTCCTTAAACTTGTGTCTAACTTAATCAGTGTCATTCTGTTGTCATTGATGCATGCTCTATTCTCAATAAGGGGATTTTGTGCTGCTCTCCCAGTTAAAAAAATGGGAGGTTGTCCCCAGAAGCTGCTGTTCCCGGTCTTGGCCTTCATGGAGCTTATGAAAAGGATGGAGAATTTAGAACAGAGCCATACCGCCAAATTGTATCTTTAGAAAAATATGCCAATAAAAAATTGACTAAAGTTTGTCTCTTGTAATTTTTGACTTAAGTGGTCCTGACTGAATTATAATAATAAAAATGTTTTGTACTGTTTTATTTTTTCTGCATATTTTAAAAATGTTATATTTAGAATATCTAATATAAAAATGAAAAATACAATGCAATGAAAAATTCTGAATGATGATAAAATGCCACCTTATTTTAATTTAATTTATTAAGAATAATAATAACAATTTTGTTTTTCTTTTTTGTCACTGCTTTGATTTACAAAGCAGTGACAATGTACTTAAAAATGGAAACGTTTTTCCTTTGCGTTTTTGAAAAGTTTTGCGTACAGACAAAAGTTGTTAAAATGATCCCGTTCACACAGATCCATGAAAACCACTAAAAACGCTATATTAAGCATGCCAGGCCAGTAGATGGCGATGTCAGAATTAGAATTAGTTGGCAATCGTGTGTCATGTAAACAGCTCCTTAGTCATGTCAATAAAAGTAATTTGAAATTAAAGTTACAACATCTGCCAGCTGGGGCAAACTGGACTATCTCGAAAACTTTGACTGGACTAGTTGGAACAGTTTTGGTGAGGCTTGGTTAAGCAGTATTTAGCGGGTGGGAGAACCTGCATGTGTACTTGAATAAGATTAAAAGTCACGCCCCCCAGTGGTGAACCATTGAAATTTCGAAACGCTTATGACGTAAAGAAGCCTCGTTTAATGAAATCACATGACTTTGGCAGTTTAAACCACGCTCCGAACCACTGATTCAAAACAAAAGATTCGTAAAGCTTTGAAGCTTCATGAAGCAGTGTTTTGAAATCGCCCATCAATAGATGTTGTTGAATAAAGTCAACAAAGTTAACTGTCTTGCTTTCTTGCTTTCAATGCAGTCCTCACTGAGCCATTGGATTTTATGAAAAATATCTTCATTTGTATTCTGAAGATGACTAATTAATGACAGAATTTTCATTTTTAGGTGAACTAACCCTTTAACTACCTCCATCTATGATATGAAACTGTCCGTCTTTTCTTATCTTCTGCCTCTTTTCCCTCCTGTTCTGTTTTCTCTCTCTTTTTCATGAATGATTGAGATGGAGAGGTTAGCTCAGAGGGTACAGGGAAAGTGCACTCTACATTCAGACCTGATAAAAGAACTTGTCAGAGAAAGTGCAAGTGCGACTGAATAATCTGACCGGTTGAGGGAAAGAGGAAGAGACAGAAAGAGCACGAGACAGACTGGCAGATGGACCATCAAGTGCCAAAGGCCTCCGTCAGGGCCTGTAGATGCCAATACTGTGCAAGAGGGGCGTAACTGTGTGTCCAACCCAAGAAGCATGCTTAAAAGTGACCTTCACAGACACCTGCTGCACCAAACGCATGCGTTCAGGCATGTACGGACATTATATGCCCATTGAACTGTAAGAGGTCCCAACATCCTCAGCAGCAGGAGAAGCCATTTACCCACACAAGGACATGCGCAGGAGCCTGACGTGCACACAAACAAGCTATCCATTAAGAGCCCAATGTGGCCCTCCATGAGTCAGTGTCACCTGGGAAAGGACGAGCAGACCTCCGTCTAAATACACAGCGACACTCTCGTCATTACTCCTCAGAACCCTCCTATGGAGAGGCTGCTGGGTGTGTGTATGGTGAAAAAAATTTGAGCAACTGCAATAACCTAATCCTAATTTAGGTTTGAATATATGTGTATATTAATAATAAGCTACGCATAAGCTGATAAGCTACGCAATATCGCGTTCATTATCGCAGATGAATCGCCTTCGATAATGAACGCGATATTGCGTAGCTTATCAGTGAACTACGGCTCTGTTTATTAAATGCCGCTCCATTTGAAAGCAGGTGATGGCGATTTAGCGGCAATCAGGGAACCGGCTTTACTGACGAAATGCGCGTGACAATCGCATGCGATATATCGCCCAGCCCTAGTTTATATTATTATAAATAAACTGTGTGCTAAAACACTGATTATGCACAATGCACAGGTTTTAAAAAAAATGCAATAATTAAATATAAAAAAAAATATTAATTAAATAAAATTACATTTAAAAGTATTTCTTATGTGTTAAAAAGCATGTTATATATCCACTCATATTTAGCTTTTTCTTAATTCTCTTAATTCATCCATTTATGTTTAGAATTATTTAAAAAAGAATGTAAATAAACATTAGCTTAAAATGCATTAAAACAAAAAACAAAAAAATTATTAGGCCCTAACTTATTAAAACACTGATGATATATTTCAGACAACACAGACTGCAAATATGCAATTACTGTATATAAAAAAATATTATTAGCTTTTTCTTAAAAGGTGTAAAAATAAACATGCATATAATAATAATAGTACTTTTTCTTATTAAATTGTGGACATAAATGGCTTATGAAAGTGAAAACAGAACAGGGGGGTTGTGGGTCTCCCTCGGTAGAAATCGCGGTCCCACTTTATATTAAGTGGCCTTAACTACTATGTACTTACATCAAAAAATAAGTACAGTGTACTTATTGAGTTCATATTGAATTGCAAAACACTTTTGCTGCTATTGAGGTGGGATATGGGTAAGGTTAGGGACAAGTTTGGTGGTATGGGTAGGTTTAAGGGTAGGGGTAAGGTGTAAGGGATGGGTCAACAGTGTAATTATAAATGTAATTACATAAATTAATTACAGATGTAATTGCATGCAGGTGTTTTTAAAATATAAGTACAATGTAAAATCCATGTATGTACACAATAAGTGCATTGTATTAAATGATTAATTAAAATGTAAGTACATAGTAGTTAAGGCCACTTAATATAAAGTGGGACCGAAATCGCTTTCCGGGGGAGGAGAAATGGGAACGCGGGAGCACCGCGATGCGACCGCAAAGGGCACTTTCGCAATCAAACCACTGGTTTTGCTCATTGGTGATGTTTCCAACCTGTTGAGCTTCAACGATAATAAGGCACAATATGTAAGATTATATTGAAAATATACAAAAACCAATAGAACAATATTATAAATTTTGTTGACTTGTGTATTTACATTATCCCAAATGTTTACCAGAATGTTTAAATCCAGAGAAATAAGTCATTTTAACCAGGACACGGACCATGTCCGTGCGTCACCTATCAATAACATCATACCCATGTTACCCTCGATTTCCATTTTTATTTTGTAGAAACAATGGAAACACCAAAGATGCTTTTATATATTATGTGTTTTATTAGACAGGTGAGCAACTGTTTGGATACATTCATCGACAAAAAACTAATCATGTTTAGTCTTTTAATGTTTAAATCTCGATTTCTTGATTTACCGCGAGTACCATGTTTTACCATGCCTAATATCGATCTAGCTTCCTGCAGTGTGCAACAAGTGTCTAATAGTGACAACTTTCAACACTCAAATATATCTAATATGATAAAACAGTGCTGCGTTATCCCACATACGATTGACCGTAATAAGCGGAAGCGGTGACTGTGGCATAATAAAAGTTCAGCTGCTCATGAGCTGTATGTTGCGCTCATCTCTCATTAGCAATCGCTCCAGTGGCCTCATTTCTGCTCGCACAGCACTCTGCCCCGCTCTGCTTCATACTACAGTAACGTTAATAATCTCATCCATCAACATGATTTCTGCCCGAGTCCCATCCCGATTCTTTTCCACCAGCTGTAGACATGAAGACAACACCTCCCATGTTTCTGCAAAATCAAGGTGTCATCAAGCTACGCCTTTGTTTTGAATAAGCAACCTCTAGCAGCGAAAATCTACATAGTGTGCCTTTAAAGTTGCTGCAGCTTTTGATTTTCCTTTTGAATACGCACATAAAACACCCCTACTACTTGATAGATCTCTAGAACGGTCCAAAATACAAAAGAAAAAAAAATAACAATTAAAAAATCAAATTGTTCAAATTAAAAAATCAACTCAGAATTTTGGAACACTCGTCTGTCACCATGGGGCTGCAGGTCCAAAGCACTTCAAAAGTAGTCAGGTAATGCAACAACATCCATCATTCAGGTAATTATGCCCCTTCCAAACACACTCACACATGCACACCTGCAATGCTCCTTATCAGGTACAAACTGGAGGACAATTGGGGTTAAAAATCCAATTTGTTCCCACAGGCCTGTCAATCCCATGAGTCGACACCTGATGAAAGCCCCTCGAGCCAACAGTGGTGAGATCATCAGTGATATCACTCGCTCCTACATCAGCACATGTACCAGGCAACCATCTGGCATTATGGGCAGAGGCTGGTAAACAACACGCATATCATGGGGAACAGCTCTTGAGTTTGTTGGCGGCGAGGATTCTGGGGAATGGTGAGTGTTTTTCCAGTGACAGGCTATGTGACTGTGGTGTGTGCACTTGAGAACAGCATGGCAACATAACTATGGTGCCCATTTTGAGGAGTGTGATTACGGCTCGCCATCAGAGGGTGGAGTGGATGAGATGTAATCAGATGCCATCTGTAGAAATAGGGTAGATGTGAGCAAGGACAAGAGAGACAGAAAGGACAAGAGAGTATTAACACA